>NW_007738476.1:8806-11931 GCF_000696425.1 Galeopterus variegatus | reverse complement strand
AAAAAAAAAAAAAACATATAAAATTGCTTGAATACAATATATATCAAGCTTCAGAAAAAATAATACTTCAATTGAAAATAGAAATTATAAATTATCCCAAGTAAAGAATTTTGGATTTTAGACTAAATGAAGCAATCCTCCCCCATTAAACAATGTTAAAAATTTGAAGAAAAAAAAAAGGAACAATTTGAAAAATGGATTTAATATAAAAAATAATGGTTTTCATGCCTTTGGCAACAGACATCTCAGGACTGTCATCCCTGAAAGCAAAGAAACAAGGTAATCCATANTTTTTTAAAGATTTAAAATGATTCTTCTAAACTCCACAATTAACAGTTAAAGATTTCAATACCACTTTCTCCATAACTGATAGAACGACTAGACAGAAAATTAGCAAGGATATAGAAAAACTCAGCACCACCAACCAACAGGATCTAATTGATATTTATAGAATACTGCACATAATAGCAAAAGACACATTCTTTTCAAGTGCCCATTGAAAATATACCAAAATAGACCATATCATGGGCCATAAAGTAAACCTCAATAAATTTAAAATAATTAGAAGTGTACAGAGTACCTTGTTTAACCCCAATGAACTATAACTAGAAATTAATAATAGAAAGATAATAGGAAAGTATCTGTATACCTGGAAACTAACATACTTCAAAATAATTCATGGGCCAGGGAGCAAGTATCAAGGAAATATTTTTAAAAAATACATTAACCTGAACAAAAATAAAAATACAAAATATCAAAATATGTGAGTCATAGGTAAAGCAATGCTGATAGGCAAATTTTTAGTACTAAGTGCATACCTTAGGAAAGAGAGAAAATCTCAAATCAGTAATTTAAGCTCTGACCCCAGGAAACTACAAAACTGAGTGCAAAATAAAGATAAAGCAAACAGAAGGAAATAATAGATATAAAAGTAGAAATTAATGAATTGAAAACAGAAAAAAAGAGAGAGAACAATGAAATAAAGACCTGAATCCTTGAAAATATCAAAAAAATTAAAAATCTCTAGCAAGTCTGACATAGAAAAAAGGGAATGTACAGATTACCAATATGAAGAATGCAACAAGGGTTATCAATATAGACCCTAAAGAATTCAAAAGGATAAAAAGAAAATAATATTAACAACTCTACACTTTCTATTACAAGAAATGAACATATGGGCAACAAAATTAAAAATGCAACAACATTTACAAATGCTCACATATGCACACAAAAATAGTTACATGTAAATGTAAGAAAACATGGATAGTACTTACATGCCGAAAAACTATACAACACTGATGAAAGAACTAAAAAAGATCTTGACTACAAGAAGGGATGTACTGTGTTCAATGATTGGAAGACTCTACATAGTAAAGATGTCAGTTCCCCCAAAATTTATGTACAAGTTCATTAAAAAATCTATTATGGAAAGACAAAGGAATTAGAATAACTGAAAAAAAATTGATAAAGCAAAAGAAAGGTGGAAAAATCAATCTACTTGATATAAAGACCGATTTCACTAATCAGGACTGTTTGGTATTAGTGGAGTGATAGATACAGGGATTAATGGAACAGAATAGATCCACCCAACTAATTTATGACAAAGATGAAAATAATTCAATGGAGAAAAAGCTATCCTTTTAACAAATGATGCTGAAGAAGATAGACATTCATAATCAATAAAAAATTCCATATTTATGCATAAATTAAATCCAAACAGATAAAAAGCTTAAATATAAATTNTTTTTAACAAATGATGCTGAAGAAGATAGACATTCATAATCAATAAAAAAATTCCATATTTATGCATAAATTAAATCCAAACAGATAAAAAGCTTAAATATAAATTATAAAACTATAAAACTCAGGAAAAACATAAGAGAAAAAATTTGTTTTTCTAGGGAAATTTTAAAATGTTAAATTTAAAAATTTTATGTTTTTTCTAGGGAAAGAATTCTTAGACTTGACACTAAGCATAAAACATAAAATTTTAAAAATTTATTAATTGGACCTCATCAAAACTTTTAATGAGTGAAATACGTTGCTTCGCTGGTGAAAAGAGAAGCTACAGTGGGGAAGAAAATATTGGTGAAACATATCTGAAAAAGGAATCATATCTAGAATATGTGAGAACTCTAAAAACTGAGCAGTAAAAAAATAGTCAAACAATCCAGTTGGAAAATAGGTAAAAGACATAAAGACGTATGTTAACAATAATGGATGTACATATTACAGAAGCTCATGAAAAAGTGTTCAGCATCATTAGTCATTAGGGAAATGCAAATTAAAACTTCAATGAGTAATCGCTACTCACATATCACAGTGGCTAAAGCAAAAGAACAGTAAAAACACCAAATGCTGGCCAGAATGCAGAGAAACAGGATCACTTATAGGTGCTGGTGGGAGTGTAAAATGATAAAGCCACTGTGGAAACAGTTTCTCAGGTTCTTAAAAAACAAAGTGTGTAACTATCACATGACCCTGCAATTGCACTCCTGGGCACTTATCCCAGAGAAGTAAAAACTTACGTTCACCTAAAACCTGTGCATGAATGTCTATAGCAGCTTTATCTGTAATAGCTCTGAAAACTGAAAACAAGCCAGAAGTCCTCCAATGGGGGAATAATTAAACAAACTGTGGTATCTCCATACCACAGAGTCCTACTCACCAATAGAAAGGAATGAACTGTTGATAGATGCAAAACCTGGATGAATTTCCAGAGAATTATGCTGTGTGAAAAATACCAGTTTCTCAAGGTTACATACTGTATGCTTCCATATATATACAATTCTTGAAATGACAAAATTATAGAAATAGCAAACAGATTACTGGTTGCTGGGGGTTAAGGAGGGGGTAGAGGTAGAAGGGAAGTAAGAGGGATCTTTGTGCTAATGAAAATGTTCTACATCTTGACTGTATCCCTGTTGATCTACTGGTTATGATATTGCATTACAATTTTGCAAGATGTTAGCATTGGGAGAAACTGAGTAAAGGGTATACAGGATTGTTCTGTATTCTTTCTTTCCACTGCATGTGAATCTATCATTATCTCAAAATAAAAAGTCTAATGTAAAATAAATGATGTTCTTAGAACAGTCAGATCTAACACATCTTCTGGCTTACTA
>NW_007738476.1:1141-8767 GCF_000696425.1 Galeopterus variegatus | reverse complement strand
CACAGAGTCCTACTCACCAATAGAAAGGAATGAACTGTTGATAGATGCAAAACCTGGATGAATTTCCAGAGAATTATGCTGTGTGAAAAATACCAGTTTCTCAAGGTTACATACTGTATGCTTCCATATATATACAATTCTTGAAATGACAAAATTATAGAAATAGCAAACAGATTACTGGTTGCTGGGGGTTAAGGAGGGGGTAGAGGTAGAAGGGAAGTAAGAGGGATCTTTGTGATAATGAAAATGTTCTACGTCTTGACTGTATCCCTGTTGATCTACTGGTTATGATATTGCATTACAATTTTGCAAGATGTTAGCATTGGGAGAAACTGAGTAAAGGGTATACAGGATTGTTCTGTATTCTTTCTTTCCACTGCATGTGAATCTATCATTATCTCAAAATAAAAAGTCTAATGTAAAATAAATGATGTTCTTAGAACAGTCAGATCTAACACATCTTCTGGCTTACTACTACATTAGCTTGGGAGGGATACTCCAGACAACTTCAAATAATAAATCTAATAGATTGTCAAAATGTAGAGAACCAATATAGGGCTGCTACTCTTGGCCCAGTTAGTTAATTTTGGACTTGTGATTATTTCTGTCATTAGAAATAATGATAGCTCATCATTTTTGCAAAACAGTCCTTCATTGACTAAGATGAATATGGGAAACTCTGCACCTGTTTATTTATTTATTTATTTATTTATTTAGGTACCTGGCTGATGTGGGGATCCGAACCCTTGACCTTGATGTGATAACACCCCACCTGCTTTAATTTAAAAAAGAAACATTTGCATTTGAAATAGCCTGTTTTTCTTCACATTCTGCCACAGTGATTCTGCTGCTAGGCAGAACCCAACTTTGATGCAGTCATGATACTTTATGGTCTATTGTGGACTCATTCAGTGGTTCAGCAAAGACTTCCGGTGCACTGAAACTACAGAACAACTCCAGCTGGCATACACCTGTGATCTTTAAATAACACTGCTAGTTATGACTAGTTCTCTCACCAGGCTGAAAAAAAATCAATGCATTGAAAAGGAGTTAATTTTTGAATTACATCTCTGAGAAAATAAGAAATGATATGTTCCTAAGAAAAAATGTTGCATACACACACATTTACACACACACACACACCCTCACACAGTAAAGAACTTATAATGGGAACATATTTGGAAGAATAAAGCTAATTCTTAAATATCAAAAACAGAGCTAGTTATAAGTATTTTATAAAAATTAAAATGATATTTATTTTATTTTATTATTCAAAATATTGTAACATTTGTTTGTACATATTTGTGGGGTACAGTGCATTGTTTCAATACATGCATATACTGCACAATAATTTGTTTAGGGTAGAAAGCATAGTTTTTACCCATTAGTTCATCACTTTTCCTCCTCCCCCCCACCCACCACCCCAGCCTCTGGTAACCATTATTCTACTCTCTACTTCTATGAGAACCACTTTTTTTTTTTTTATTGCACGTATGAGTAATATCATGCAGTATTTGTCTTTCTCGTGGCTGACTTACTTCATTTAACATGATGGATTCCAGTTTCATCCATGTTACTGCAAATGATAGAGTATCATTTTTTTAATAGCTGAGTAGTATTCCATTGTGTATACACACCGCAGTTGTTTAAAATCCATTCATCTGTTGATGGGCATTTAGGCTGATTCCATCTCTTGGCTATTGTGAATGTGCTATGATGAACATGGGAGTGCAGATGTCTTTTTGATATATTGATTTCATTTCCTTTGGGTATATTATCATAGTCTAAATAAAATTATGTTCAGTAGTTCATGAATATTATCTCTACTGTATATGAGTCCCTTAAGGTAGGAATCCTTATCACTAACTTAGAGATTTAAAAAAAAAAAAAACAAATTGGAGAAGTGGCTTACTTGTCCAAAGCAGCATAGTTGATACTAATAGAAATAATCACTAAAATTACTGATAAATTAACATATGTCACTGCTACAAGTGTTTTAGACGACTTTTTTATTGAAATACTTAAAACAATCTTTATATCATAAGAATTCTTATTATCAGTCCAATTTAACTAATAAGAGACTTAAAGTAACTTACATGTGATCTTGGAGTTGGTGTGTGATAGTGCAGGATTGGATCCAGATAGCCAAACTCAGCCCACTCCCTTGATCAATATTATCTGCTTAAAAATGGCAAATCAAGGATTTAACTTTTTCTTATCTGGGGAAATATTAATTCTTATCCAAACACGCACACACACATCTCATCTAAATACACAGTTTCACACACATTTGGTGGGAGTATTTGAGTACTTTAGATCTGTTCATCTCATTTCTAACATTCTGATAGAAAAAAAATATTCTTCTTTTCATAAATACTGTTATTAATAGTCATCTTAGTCATCTTGGGCTGCCATAACAAAATATCACAGATTTGATGGCTCAAACAACAGAGATTTATTTCTAATATTTCTGGAGGCCAGGGAGTTCCAGATTAAGGTGCCAACAATTTGGATACATTCTGAGGCCTCTTCTTTTGGCTTGTAGGAGTCTGCCTTCTTGCTGTGTCTTCACATAACCTCTTTTTTGTGCACATGTAGGGAAATAGAGAGAGAGCAAGCTCTCTAGTCTCTCTTCTTATAAGGGCACTAATCCCATCATTGGGGCCCCACCCTCATAACCTCATCTAACCCTAAATACTTCCCAAAGTCCCTATTTCCAAACAACATCACTTTGGGAGTTAAAGCTTCAACATAAGAATTTCAGGAAGATACACTCAGTCTACAATAATAGTTTATTTGTACTGGTGTAAGAAATACACAAAAGACTGAAAAATATGCAAGCATAAAAAAAAAAACTATTAAAGTTTATGCTTCTAAATTTTTCCCCTCAGGTATTTTTTTTCTCTTTAATAAGACAAAACACATAGGTTCCAAAAAAAAAAAAAAAAAACATATAAAATTGCTTGAATACAATATATATCAAGCTTCAGAAAAAATAATACTTCAATTGAAAATAGAAATTATAAATTATCCCAAGTAAAGAATTTTGGATTTTAGACTGAATGAAGCAATCCTCCCCCATTAAACAATGTTAAAAATTTGAAGGAAAAAAAAAGGAACAATTTGAAAAATGGATTTAATATAAAAAATAATGGTTTTCATGCCTTTGGCAACAGACATCTCAGGACTGTCATCCCTGAAAGCAAAGAAACAAGGTAATCCATATAATTGTACCAGCTTATTGCTTGTATGCAATTTCCATGACACAGCATGAGGAGGAGTAGGACAAATGGACCCAGGCCTTCTTGCTGAAGAGAGAGAAACTATAATTGAGTGTCCAATTGATAGAGTTTGGATGTTTTGTCACCCTAAAACTCATGTGGATATCTGATCCCCAATGTGACAGTGCTGGAGGCTGTTTGAGTCATGGGGCAGATCCCTCATGAATGGATTAATGCTCTCCCTGGGGGAAGAGGGGTAGTGAGTGAGTTCTCACTGAGGTTAGTTCCCAGGACAGCTGGTTGCTTAAAAGACCCTGGCACCTCCTCTCTCTCTCTTGCTTCCTCTCGCCATGTGATCTGCCTGTACCCACCGGCTGCCTGTCACTTTTCACCAGGAGTAGAAGTAGCCTGAGGCCCGTGCCAGATGCAGCTGTCCCAGAATCGTAAGCCAAATAACCCTCTGTTCTTTATAAATTACCCAGTCTCAGGTATTTCTGTTATAGCGACACAAAAAAGGACTGACACACCAATGTACCTAAAAGAGGAGCTTCAGAGAGAGAGCTAGAGAAATAGAGTTCCAGCAAGCCATGGGCTGCATGCTCATTTGAGAAGAAAACATCTGAGGCCAGAAAAAGCAGCACCTGAAAGAAGTAGTCTGTCTCTTCCCAGAGCTCACAGAGGGCTGGAAAGAGTGTATTTTCACAAAGTAGAGTGGAAATGTCTCATAATATACAGAGAATCAGGCATAGTCCCCAGAACAACCCTAGCAGTCTGGCTAAATTAGCCCTAGACTAAATTATGCTCTGGAACCATCCTAAGAAACTTTATGCCTCACAAAGACTCAACTGATTCCAAGTAATTTGTGTGCCCCCAACAAAATATTAAACCATACAAGGAAATACGATAAAACATAGCAATAAATGATATAATATTAGAAATATCTTCTGTCTTATAAACTAACAAGCAAGCAGAGAAGCAGGAAAATGTGACCCACAACCACAAGAACTATCAATTAATATACAAATATATTGGAATTAATGGACAGAGACATAAAAAGAGCTGTTATAAACATGTTCTATATGTTCAAAAAAGTAGAGAAAAATGTGTGCATGAGGAAAGGAGAAATGGAAGATTAAAAATAACCTAAATATAATATTTAGACATGAAAAACATGACATTTGAAATAAAAAGTATACTGGATGAGATTAGTGATAGATGAAACACTACAAAAGAAAGACCTATGCACTTTAAAAGACAGCAATAAAAACTGTCCAAAATGAAACTCATAGAGAAAAAAACTGAAAAACAAACAAAACTTCAGTGACTTGTGAAAAAACATCAAATAGTCTACATATATATACACACACATATACATATAATTGGAATCCCAGAAAAAAAGGGGAATACGAAAATTTTCAAAAAAATATTTTAAAAAATAATGTTAAAATTTTTCTAAATTTGATTAAAATTATATACTGACAGATCCAAGAAACTCAACAAATCTCGAGCTGAAAAATGTAAAGAAAATCATGCCAGGACACATCGTAATCAGAAATCTGAAAGCCACTGATAAAGAGAAAATCTTAAAAGCATCCAGAGAAATAAACATATGTTCAGACAGAAACAAAGTTCAGAATGAGAGCATTCTTAATTAGACATTATGAAAGGCAGAAGACAGTGAATAAACATCTTTAAAGTACAAGAGGGAAAAAATAACTCACAGCCTAGAATCTTTACTCAGCAAAGCTGTTTTCAAAAATAGAGATGAAATAAAGACAATTCCAAAAAATGAGTGCATTCTGTAATGATGAATATACCAACTATCAATTTTGTCTTTGCATATTGTACACAAATACTGATAGTCAATTCTGTAAACCACAATATGTATAATAAATTATGTTTTTCGATCAAAAAAAGAAATAGACAATTCCACATTCACACACAAACATGCAGGAAATATGTATATATACAGATATGTGTGTGTTTATATGCATACATATACATATTATTAGTAAATTTGAAAGGATTAAAATCATATGTTTTTAGACAAAAAGAGAAATAAACTATAAATTCCACATTCACACACAAACATGCAGGAAATATGTATATATACAGATATGTGTGTGTTTATATACATACATATACATATTATTAGTAAATTTGAAAGGATTAAAATCATATGTTTTTAGGCAAAAAGAGAAATAAACTATAAACTAGTGACAGAAATATATCTGAAAATTTTCTAAATATTTGGAAAATAAAACATTCTTTAAATAACTCATATAGAAAAGTCACAAGGGGGAAATTAGAAAGTATTTTGAGCTGGATCAGAATGAAAATGAGCCTTATTAAAATATGTGTGAGGCAGCTAAACAGTGTCTACAAGGAAAATATAATTAAAATAATCATTAAATTATGTTATTAATTTATAATTAAATTTATTTTAATTATTATTAAAACTAGAAAAAATACAGGTAGAATATATCAAATCGGGATCTAAGCCCCCATCTGAAAAACTAAAAAAAAAAAAAAAAGAAACAGTAAATTTAACTGAAAATAACTAGAAGTAAAAAGTAATAATAATAATAAAGGCAGAAGTCAATGAAATAAAAAGCAGAAATACAATCAAGTACACTAGATGTAATCATAGTACATACTGACAGAAATAATTCACTTACACTTCATTTCTGGACCAAGAAATTTCTAAATTACTTCATGCATTTTAATATTAAATGAATCTTCAAGTCATTAAATTATCATTGGTAATTTGACTCCAGTATATCTCTGTTTCACAACACACTAGTTATCTACCCATATGGGTCAAAAAAGTTAGTGACTGTCTAACTTAAAGATGAGATTGTATATCTTGCCTTCCATGGGAAAAAAATAATCTGAGGTTTCGACTTCTGATCAAGATGGTAGAATAAACAGCCCCCAGCATCACTCTCTCCCACAAACCAATTTACAACAATTAAAAAGCAATGACAGCCAAGCTGGGGCTTCTAGATCTCAAAGGAAGAGAAGGAGAGACCTATGGAGTGCATGAAGGTGGGAGAAGCCAGGATGAGAGAATGAAAGGATGGCTCTGACCATTTCAAGCCCTGTCCGCTTCAAGGCTGGCCCTAGTGAGCACACAGAGCAAGAGCTGACAAAAGACACAGCTGTGCCCTTTGTATGAAGCTGCTTGGAGGCTACAGGAGAAGAGGGCCTTAGTCGTCCCCAGGGAAGCTAGACCACGAACAGGGTTCCTGTGGGCCCACATAGGAGTGAGGGGCCGTAGACAACTGACAAAAGGAGCCACTCAGAAGCCGGTGAGTCATTGCAAGGGACTGGTGCATGGTGGATCCCATGGGAAGTGTTTGGAGAGGGGGGATGGTGGAGAAGGGCTCACCAGGGGAACACTGGGACACAGCATGGACAGCTGATCTCCCTCCCATCAGCACATGATCACTCAGTGGAGACTGGTCATGGATATAGAACTTCAGGAGGTACAGTTTGCTGAAAAAACTCAGGCTCAGGCCAGTGTTTTCACACAACCCAGGTGTACAGACCTCAGAAGACCCAGAAGTGCTTACAAGGTCAACCATTAAAACCTGAGCTGCACAAAAAGCCTTCCCCAGAGAATCAGCAACAAAGTAGCAATTTAGCTCAACCACAGGGCTCAAGTACATGTCCCCACAGGAAGTTCCCCCATTTTAGAAGTAAGCAAAGGACAGCACATTAGTCCCAGTGCATAGTTTAAGTGGTAGGGGTAGCTAACAATCCTACACAGAACTGAAAGAAAACACATAAAACCCACAGATCAGAGACAAATTTCTAATATTAACCAGTATAGGTCTAACACCATCAAAGAACACCTGTAAAACCTAGAAGGACCAGAAGCCCCCAGCCTCCCAAGCTGAAGTGGTAGGGAGCTGCGGGTCTCAGCCACCATCCCCAAAAGTCCACACCCAGCCCAGCCACGAACGAGCAGCCAGGAGAAGCTCCCTGGGCTCCCCTGCTGGAATGAGGGCTGTGCCACAGGCTTCAACCACACCCCCTTCCCTCCTTCCTTCACCTCCCACCCTATACCTCTCCCCCTCCCCCATAACTGCTCCACAACATCTTAGAATGTAAAATAATAATAATTTAAAAAATCATTTGCGAGATTCTAAGATGGCGACAGGTATGGAGCGGCCGTGACAGGAGACAGTGCGATCCTGTGAGCCGTGCGCTGTGATACCAGAGTATTGATTGCATTTCCAAGAGCAACAAAAGGCGAATAATTCTTTCAACAATGATCCTACATTGACAAACAAGTGGCAGCAGGTTCGAGGTTTTGGGGCTGACACAGAGGAGGACTCATGAGAGCGCCCAAGCCCGGCTGCGGGAACGAACAATCAGCCCAGACAACAAAGGCCAGGAA
>NW_007738476.1:0-239 GCF_000696425.1 Galeopterus variegatus | reverse complement strand
TCTGGAGCGGCCGTGACAGGAGACAGTGCGATCCTGTGAGCCGTGAGCTGTGATACCAGAGTATTGATTGCATTTCCAAGAGCAACAAAAGGCGAATAATTCTTTCAACAATGATCCTACATTGACAAACAAGTGGCAGCAGGTTCGAGGTTTTGGGGCTGACACAGAGGAGGACTCATGAGAGCGCCCAAGCCCGGCTGCGGGAACGAACAATCAGCCCAGACAACAAAGGCCAGGAA
>NW_007738475.1:31768-43755 GCF_000696425.1 Galeopterus variegatus | reverse complement strand
AAAAGAAACTTTGGGATTTAGCACTTCTGCTTGGACACCACTCACCTGAGCCCCTGTGTCTCATCATGTTTTCTCCTGTCCAGTCCTCTGAAAGTCCCTTGCTTTTATGCTTTTCTCTTGTCAGTACTATTGGCACAGTCAGTGCCTGTTAGCCAAGTTAAAATGAAGATTTCCAGGCTGACTCTCCTGATACCACAAATATGCAACCAAAATGAACACATGCTCCCTGTGTTAGGTAGAGGAAGTTGAAGCCACCCTTCCCAACTTCATCTTGTACTCCTTACCCCGGAAAATGATACTTTCTTGAGAAAAACAGTGTCCTTAGAATGGTTTCGTTAGATAAACTCTTTCCCTGTCTCACTGGGAAAGGAATTTTCCAGTGGCTTCCAGTTTCAGGATGTTACAAAGTATAAGGGAACAAAAGCTGGTATGCCCCCAACCTGACCAGAAGTTGTCACATTACCATTGTCTAAATTTAGCTGGAACACCTTACAGGATTCTATAATGCACTTTCCTGAGCCATTCAATGGTGAGAAACATAAAACATTTGCCTGCCCTCCCCTGCCCTGTTGCCCTCTGCTTCTGTGAGAGTTTGGGATTAGAGGTGAGCTCTCCCAGCACAGCCTGAGCTTGCAAAGGGTCATCTAACCTTTAAACTCTAGTTTGGCAAACCAGGCTCAAGAGAATCACCAGGATGTCTCCTGTTATGTGCCTCAGCATCAAATGCCCTGCTTCACTGGGTTATCCAAGGACACGGTTCTAACCAAAGATGTGAGAATTCCCAGAACTGGAAGCAAATGCGAGATGATGATAGGACATTCCCTAAACCCCCCATCCCAGGATGCTCAACAGCAATTAGCAGCCATGTCCTTTGTCTCACCTCCACTGTGTTTTTATCAGCTCAGTTTCTTCAGAGGACAAGGCAAGAGGGAATGGGATTAGGCAGGGAGACCTGATTTTCTGAGGAAAGAGTGTATTAAGCATTTTCATTTCAAGTTTCTGTGAAGGGTTTCTGGACAACTGATCCCACCCACCCTCCCCATCCACCCCCAACGCTCTATCATCTTTGGGTGCCCACCTTAGTCCTCCACAAGAAATCAAAGCAACCTTGGGGCTGGCTGGTTAGCTCAGCTGGTTAGAGCACAGCCTTGTAACACCAAGGTCAAGGGTTTTTTTTCCCCATACCAGCCAAAAAAAAAAAAAAAAAAAATTAAAGAAATCAGTTTGCAGTTGGATTTTCAAGCGACTGAAAAGAGGAGATTCCCTTGTATCTGATTGTCTTTATTTTTTTTTTCAAAGGAGAAGGGACATAAAGGAAGGAAGAAGTGGGTGACAGAACCTCTAGGGGATCAGTGTATTCAACCGCTCTTGTGCACAAGTGGAAGGACAGTGCAAGAGGTCAGACAGGAGAAGGAATCCCAGAAGCATAAATTTTAAAGCTGAAAGGATCTTCAGAGGTCACCTGACATAACCTACTCTATTTTATAAATGAGGAGACATGCTAACAGACCTGCCCAAGGTCATGCAACTTGTGAAAAGAGAACTGGGACCCAAATGCAGCTTTCCCTGGTCCCCAGTCCCAGTCCTTTCATCTTCTTTACAGTGCACAGTGACTGCTGCTACCACCACCAAGCAGCCATTTTGGACACTAAAGTGCCTACAGGGTGATCCCACGTCCTCCCCCAAGAGGCTCCCACAATGCTCTTCTCCTCAAAAACAATGTTGTGGTCGCTCACTTTCTCTAAAAAACTGTCTCCACCGGCCACGCGGGCACAGAGACAGGGCTCTTCCTGTGAAGAGCTCACAGCTGACTCTGTACGTGAGCTGGCAAAGCTGCTTCAGCGATCATTTTTTAACACGGCAGCTCCCTGACAAGCGGATTAAAGCAGGCAGCTTTCAAAAAAGTCTCAAGAATAATTTAAAATGCAGTATGTTAATGCTTGTCTAGAGTTTTGCACACTTTTGTGAAAAGTCATAAATCTCTTCCGCCACGCCCTAACAATAATCCTGTAATTGGCATGGTTTACTGAAATTACGAAAAAAAAAGTAGTGAACACAGTCATAAAATTAAGACCAGAAATCTAATTGTGCAGATGAGGCTTTCAAAGTCACAAACTAAAATTGGGTGTGCAGTCACAAATCTGGGGATTTTTGAGGGAGTAGGTTGGTGGTGGTTAGTTTGGAGGATGGCTCCTTTGCAATCTTCCTGGAGGATGGGCAAGGACTTCTCAAATGTTAGTGTGATCAGAATCACCTGGAGAGTTTGTTAAAATGCAGATCGCTGGGCCCCTTCCTAGACTTTCTGATTCAGCAGGTCTGCGGTAGGGCCTGAGATTTGCATTTCTAGCAAGTTCCCAGGTGGTGCTAATGCTGCTGGTCTGGGGACCGGACTTTGAGAACCTCTGGTCTAGAAAGATACCTTCAGGCCTCTGCTGGTATGGTATTAATTAAAAAGTGGAAGATAGGATGAGAGGTGAAATTTTAAAATCCCTTCATAGGCCCAGCAGGCAGGGCGGGAAATGAAACCACACAGACGTGAGGGCCCTGTCGTCACAGCATTGAGCAGTCACTTTAACTAAGTTCCAGAAACACAGGGCACATCCTGGGAAGGACAGTTTCAGGAGTGGGTCACCAGGTAGGAGTGTGTGTGTGTGTGTCTTGTTTAAGGGGCAGCAGTGGGAACAAAGAGAGTACTGGCCACATAGGAAAGAGGACCGCAGAGAGAAGGAAATAGCCATAAAAAGGAGAGAACACACCAGAAAAGGCTATCAAGAGCAATCTTTTGCCTATTCCATTCATTGGCTGATAACCAGGTCTACCCACAGTTTTACAAGTTTCACTCCAGTTCTGCCCTAACTTGATTACATATCAGGACCTAGCACCCATTATCTAAAAATGTCTTTATGTAGAGAAAGTGCAGTGTAAATAGAAAGTAGGGCTCGATTTCCACAAGCTCAAGTCAAAGAATCTGCTGAGAAGGCCACATGACACACGAAATGAAATCCAGATCCTTGATACCCAGAGGCAAGAAAGAGAACGGAAGATCCAAGAAAATCCGAACGTTCCTGAATTTCTACAGTAAACAGTTCTGATCGGATTCACTTGCTATTTTGGAACATACATGAAGTTCATTAACGGGAATACATTAAAAAGAAAAAAAAAAAGAAGAAGAAGAAGGTGCTGGAGGACAAATCAGTAATTGCTCCTTTAGAGCAAACCAAAGTTACTGAGAAAATCTCCTATAAAGGCTCTGTCAAAACAAGTCACTTAAGGATTAGTGAGAGCTAAATCCTCCGTCAGAGAGATTTTTCTCAACAGTCGTAAATGGGTTTTAGTATCGGAAAATCTTAGAAAATATCCTTCTTCGGCTTCCACCCCCCTCTCAGATCAGCTCTCTCAATAGCCCAGCATCTTGTGGAAGCACAGTATTTCCTCAGGCTTCTTTAAAAAATAAAATAAAATAAAATAAACTCTGTCATTCACAGCAAAGTCAGTGGCTGGAAATAAATCATTACAGGCACCTAGCACATGTTTCAGAGGCCTGTTCATACAACACTCAGAGTTAGGTACCGTCCTTTCCTCTCTCAGCAATTTCCCTGATAATAATTAATATATGGCCATTATAAGGTAGCACTACTTCCACTTTCTTCCTCTTTCCATTCTTGTCTCTTTCCTTATGGTTTAATTGCTCAATTTGTTCATTCAATGAGGGCAAGAGTTTAAACTTCAGTCTTAAAAATGTGTAGGAGATTAGTGTTTTTAAATTGGAAAAACAAACATTGATAATCCCATACTTTCTCAATGGTAGCCTTCCAAGAGCACACATTTTAATTTTGTAAGTAAAGGGTCATCTTCTTTGCTCTCCAATTCATACACAGGGGCCTGTGTGATACTTCAGAGCAGCCTCTGGAGGTGCTAGCACTGGCTTTTGGAGGTCTGTCTCTGCTCATTAAGCTAGTGTGTAGAAAAGACCCACTCATCTTGTAAGCACTTAGAGACACGCTGGTGTTTGATCCCCATGAGAGGGTGACATGGCAAGGCCACTTTCATATGTGCCTCCCAGATGGCCACATGACATTTTGTCTGCCCAAACCTTTTTCTCTTACCAGTACTGAAAACTAATGCATCTTGGATATCACTGGTATCAATCAATGGGAAGGAAAGCTAATACACTTGCAAAATGCTCCATATGTAAATAAGGATTAATTTTACCCTCTTAAGTATAAACTATATTTCAATATTTTACATTTCCTCCATTAGATCCTTTAGAAACATCCATTTGGGGCCGGCCCCATGGCTCACTCAGGAGAGTGCAGCGATGATAGCGACGAGGCCGCAGGTTTGGATCCTATATAGGGATGGCCGGTGCGCTCGCTGGCTGAGCGTGGTGCAGACACAAATATTTCTTTTGTTACTTACACAGCCAGTTTTAGGTACAGGCCTAGTTTTAGGAATGAATATATCAGGCCGTTCCTTAGTGTGTGTGACATGAGTGGGTGACCAAAAATCCCAACCCCCCCGTGACAGGTCCAGAGACCAAGAGTGCCTCTTTTGGGGCAGAGGATAAATGTTTCCATCAGTCCCATTTACCACTGCTCAAGAATAAACCCCCATTTCTGTATTCTACATCCACTGGGTAGATGTGCTATAGCTAATGACATATTTTTGAGCCCCAAATTGAGGCATTAGGTTTTCCAAATGATTTGTGAATTTTATTCATGTGCAAGTTCTTATGAAATTCTACTTTCATTGGAAAGATGAAGCTTAAATGATAGGAATGAACCTGGAAAATTTACAATGTCTGATGGAGCTAAGTCCCTTCTATGACCAATCTGACCCTTTTAGAGTTGACAACTGCTAGTCTCACATCTTAATTCATTCACTTCAATCTTCTTAAGCACCTTGTTAAGCACCAAAATCATGCAATAGAACAAAGCCAAACTGTGCCCACAGTAAAGAGAGGAAAACCCTGTGAAAAGGAAAGATAGGGGCCCACACTGAGTTAGCTAAAGGATCTGATGCTTCCCTCTACTCTGACTTCCTTCCATCCTTACCCTTGAGTACTACAAATGATGAGCACAGGATCTTAAGTAGTAGTCAAGACACTGAAAGATTAGGAAAGGAAGCTATGATTCTTTAGCACCTACTATGTGCTAGGCATTTTCTGTACACTAACTCATCTAAAATATAATGTAAGAGCACAATGAAGTAGAATTATTTTCTCCACTTTACAGGCCAAAGAAGCAGAGGCTCACCTTGGTCCATCTGCATACTAGGAAAAGACAACTAAGATTCAAACCGAGTTCTGATGACTCTGGAGAATGTGCGAGGTGGAGTTGGGATGGTTGTTAGGCTTGGGAGGCCTTCTGTTTACTGGAGGCAAAGGCTTAGTTCCAGGCTCCAGGAGCAGAAGGACACAGAACTGGTAAATCTTTCTGTATAGCTAAGTTCTTCAAGGAAATAGAGGCAGGGAACAAGGCAATACTTTCTGGTTTTTTTTTTTTTTTTTTTTTTTGAGAACTATCACTATCACTATGGTGAAGTGCTCCAAGAATGACTATTCAAAATGACAGTGAAGAGGTTCTATCTAGCACGCATGTTTAGGGAGCTGATATGAGAGCACAGGGGATAGGTGGGGAGCCAGACATGCTCTCAGACTTACTGATAGATGAGACCATGGCAGATATTCTCTGGAGGTATTCCAGAAAGCTCGGGCAATAACTGACCTTCAAGCCATTGTAAACCAGCATTGGGGTCAGGGGCTGTCCACACCCTACTCAGGGGAACAAGGAGCAGCCTTTCCTCTCCAGACCACCAGGGGTTATTTATGATGTAACAGAAAGCATAATTTAACCTTGATGGAGCAGCCAATATGCAAGCACGTTTTACAGATGTCATTTGCCAACGTTATCTTCTTTCAGCCTTCATTAGTATCTCCTAGGCAAGATTTCAGAGAAGTAAATGTGAATAAACCACTTTCAAAAGCCCTCAACATGGAGAGCATAGAACTTTGCATTTAGCCACGTGGGCACATCAAAAGCAGATCTTTGTGCAATAAGTCAAAGTACATGTCCCAATATGGACATGGTACCCTCGCAGCTCTTATCTGATTGAAATGCATAAATGTGGATTGGAAATGACATGATTACTAATTTTCTGAGAGGAAAAGGGGAAATCCAGTACAGTGACTGGGTGAAAAGTTAGTAACAAAAGGTAAGTAAACCAGACAGGGGGTTTCCTAAGCAGGCATAGCCCAGCACTTTTTAGCCACACTTCTTTCATGGTGTTCTCCTCAAGCTAGGTTGACAGATATCAGACCCATGCTTGATCATCTACTGAAACCACCTCTTACTATTTGACCAGGTAGAGACGTCAGCAAAAAGCTTGTTCAGTGCCAAGTTGCAACCTACTTTCCAAAACAATATCTGCACTTCAAACTAAACAAGCAACTAAATAAACCCAGATTAAATAGAGCTTTATCAGAATGGAGTTTGAATAATCTCTGAATCAACAATATCTGGAGAATGTGTGTACAGAATATCCATTATACAAACGTCAGACCACAAAGTCAAACTCTATTTTGAGATGCTGTTAAGGACTCCCTAATCCCGCCAATACAGGAGAGTGAAGGAGGCTCAGAGTCATGCGAGCTTCCAGCCCAGAGCCTGTTTTTCCTTATACAAAGACCAGTAAAGCAAATTTTCTGCAGAATTGTTTCAGTTGTTTCCTAAGAAGAACAAGATAGCCTTTTCTCACTAGTCTGAATAGAAAGCTCCTTCTCCAAGTTGCTGTAATTGCTGTGGTTTAAGCTTGAATATCACACATTCTCACGACCAGAACACAACCAGCATCGTTTGGCGCTTTTTAACTTTGTTGGGTACAAGCTTCAAAGTCCAAGATTAAAAGGGTCATTTATTGTCGGAATGATTCACAGTGAAATGATTTAGTTACTCAATTAGGGAAAAAAGAAAAAATTAAAATGTATGCTTTCATACAGATTTAAAGTATGCTTGCAGAATGATTGGCACAGGAATATATAAACAGTGTCAAGAGCACAGTTACTTGTATTGTCACAGACATCCTAACAAGGCCTCTTCTAGATCTACGTTGGAACACGTGGACTGCTATTTTACTACTGCTGTAGTAATAGTCCAGTACACTGGTAGCATGAGGCTCAATATGCGTCAGAGTCAGACAGAGCTGGGTCAAGTACTAGCCTGTTCACTTACTACCAAGGTGTGATTTGGGGCAAGTATCTTATTTCTGAAACTGTCTTATAATCTATAAAATGAGGAGAATATACCTTGATTCACAGTTTTTTTGTTTAGATATTATAAGATTACATGTAGAGTATCTGGCCAGGACACATACTACATCCTGAATATTATTCCTGTCTCCCTCTTCTTAGGTCAGAGAGATTGTGTGTGTGTGCATGTGTGTGTGCACACATGCGTGTCTTTAGCATTGAAATTATGCCTATGTGTAGTGGCCACACAATAAATACTTATCATTTATTCAATAATGAACACTGATTTACCTTTCGTACTGCCTAACCCAGAAGTTCCCAAACATTCTTAATTCACGATGTCCTAAATAGCTCAGTAGTTTTTTGCAGTGCATATAGGCTAAAAGAAATACCCAACCTCTGTTTATTCGTTAATTAGACCCAAATAACTTAAGAAGTATTTATGTCCTAGCAAGTTAATAGTTTTTTGAAAAAATAATACATATAAACTAAAAGAAAATAATTATGTCATTTCATTGTGAAATAATCACAAGTACTTACTAATGAGATGCACGTGCCTGTTGGGCACTACACAACTTCTCAAACCTTGGCATCGGATTGGAACACCCTCCTCATTTCTCACTCCACATCGATTTTCACTAGGTACTGCTTTATAACACAGCAACTGACAAAAACTCAGCTTTGCAAAGAAAGGCATGACATCACTGGAAGAACATCATGCATTCCAATAGTGAAACTGTGAACTACCTTGAGCTAGTAGTTTACACGGCATCTGACAGATGTCAAGAACTGCTGTACTCTCCTCAGTTTTTAAACAATTTTCTGGCACCCCTGTGAGTTTTCTGCAATTTCCAGGGTGCCTTAGCTCACTGCTTGGGAACCAGAAGGCTAATCAACCATATTGGATCAGATCCTTCTTCTATGCCACTGTATCACAGAAATATGAATTGGACAATATTATAGATAAATGAATACCAGGACTTGTTTTAATGGACTTCTAACTCACTTTTGTATTTCCATGTCACTTTTCGGCCTTTGATACTTTACTTTTTAAAAGCTGCCCTAGTAACCAGAAAAATTCTGCAATGAATGTTCTGTAGACCCTGACAGATGTTTACTTATTTTAATTTTATGATTTAAAAAAATCCATAGAGGAACCCAACCTTTACTAGGTGATTCATCTCATTAATAAGAACTTGTAAGCTGTGGATTGGCTTCCTATTGGTTCATTTGAGATAAAGAAAGAGTTTCCTTCTACACGTGAGAATAGCTCAACACCGAAGAAGTCTGTTTGCATGTTCGCTGATCTGCATTTAGAATACAGGCCTAGGGAAGCAACAGGGCTGGCCCCTGCTTCTATTCAGACCCTATCCTATGTGGTTTCATAGGCGTCTCTTTTATAAAGATAAAAGATGGTTTAAACCTGGTTCAAGAAAAGAGTGATAGGGAGAGGTGAGGTGGATGGAAGACATGCTGGGCGATGCTTAAATAATGGCTCTTGGTGAGGAAAATCCCTGATTTTCAGTGTTTTCTAATTTCTATGTCACAAACACTCTCACCATGGTTGAATGAGGTCACTGAATTCAGTGCTGGGGAAGATGCACATGATCACCCCTGGCAGGCTGACTCCAGTCCACCACAGGCAGAAAGCTTTTCTCTTCTACAGCTGCCTGCAGGATGCTCTGAATCAAGGGACATACTCTTTGGTAAACAGAAGATTTGCAAATGCCCAACGTGTATTAGCTCCTAATTGAAGATCTCTCTCAGACACAATAAATAAAGTTGAAAAAAAGAGTGCTTTGTAGAGAAAGTAGGCTACTCTGAGGCATTTTATGCAGGGGATGAATTCTGGTCTTCCTCTCTGTGTATGGGGATACTACCTTGACCTTTCTGACTGAGACTACTAGCTCAGAGATAGCATGAGACTGAAATTAAGTGAATGAGTACACATTCATCAGGGTATTTATATTAGTTGCTTTGGAGGGTTCCAGGAGAATACAGTGTAGACTCAGTCCTGAGGAAGAGACAGTGTCACTGGGGAGAAAAGCTAATTGCACATGAAGCAAGCAAAACCAAGCTCCTAATTCTTCTCGTTGCAGCATTAGAGTAAATCTAGTAATGGCGTTTGTCTTCCCAGGGGCACCAGCAGGATCTGTTGTTTCTACTGTTGGACACATTTATGGGCCCTACTGGCCGATTTTGCAAGAAGCTTTTTATAAAATGTCTTCTGGAACCTCCTGCCCCGTTTGAATCAGTCAGCCTCAGAGTCCTAATTCTGTTCACTTTGCATCAGGCCTCTTCTGCCTCCCTAGGCCCCAAGCACATGATACAGCACCGATTTTCAAGGCTCTGCTTTATTTTGAAATTCCGAGGGCAGACCTATTATATTCCACTAACTGTGTCCTTAAGGGCTGTGCAATGCAAAGTGGCAAATTCTGGGGCTCTCCATTCAGACATGCATGCTATCCCAATGCAAATTCACAGATACTGCACACCTTATTTAGGATAAACAGAAACACAATAGTTATTATAAGGGTGATTACCTTCCCAGGGATCATGAATTTAGAATTATGCAAAAAAGAAGAAGGCTGGTCTCTAAAAGTTCACATAACACTAATTTAAACGAGGTAGCAGTGAGAACAAAACCTTCTAACAGGTTAAAATTTCCATGGCAAACCCCTGTTCCATTGATTTGATAAGCTTGTGGGGATACACTTTGCATTTATATATAGTCATATACAGAGTGTCTTGTTTGCTTAGAAAAACGAAAGGTCACTAATAACAATCCTTGGGTTGCCATGATTTCCCTGTCATTTAGATTGAGTGCCTACTAACTGTGGACCATAAGCTCAGTGTTGGGAACAGTATTTGTTTTGTCCTTGAGGAATTTGCAGCCCAGTTAGTAGGCATCAATGTCCTTTGTAACATTTCAAATACCATATAACTATAGTGACTTATTTGAAACAAGCCAATTATTATGCCATTTCCACATTTACCCTCCCCAAGATATATCCTGGGTTTTACTAACGACCTTTTTTCTTATGAGGTTTACCTTTATGATATGGGGGTTCTCATTGGAACAGAGCTGAGCTTCAGATACATGGTGTGTAGAGTAAGATGAAAATCTTTTCCCTGGATATTTATTTGCATGAGGGCTAAGGAGCCTCCTAGCTGGGAAGATAAACTTGAACTGTAGCAACCATGGGATTCAGACATGTATAGACAAGTATGATGGCTGGAGGAAGAGAGTGCAGATGAAAGGCAACAGATGGGGATGGAAAACAAGGGGCACTGTGGAGTATCTGGCAGGACCCATTAGACTCAGCTCACAAGTCTTAGAGTCAAATGGAGAGATGTCCAGATGGGTTGGATGTTTTCCTTCAGCATAATGGCTGGCGTTTGAATGCATCCAGCCCTGTCTTCCAGGGGTTATATATTCCTTGGGGAGAAAAGGCTATGCAAATGAACATAAGAACTCTCTCACCAAATTCTAGAATGGTTTTAGGCTCAAATTACTCTCTGTAAAGTACCCTCCTCAATGAGCAGAGAGACAGACATCTTCTTCCTCACTTTGACATAGGCTGCTATTCTTTCATGGTAACACAATGGAGAGGGTTGGTGGCTAGGGCCTTCTTATCAACTTTCATGAGAAGGAGCACAAGTCCCTAAATAACAGTCAAGAAAAATAGGGGTGGTGTGGTTTGCAATGGCCAAGGTCAATGTTGATGGTATTAGCAGAGCTCAGAATATCATGCAAAATCCAGCAATCAGTGGATGCCCAGATTAATTCCTAAAAACATATAAACCTCTTCTATGTCTTTAGGAACTCAAAGGATATTGAGGTTGGGAAGGGCTGTACAAGGGACTAGCACTAGCAGGAGAAGGCTTGAGGGTCCAGTCTTAATGTTAATGAGAAGCATTCATATCCGTGGGCTGGAAAGGCTTGGCAATATTTTGGTTACGTAAGCTGACATCAGCCCCTCCACTTCTTTTAATTGATATGTAGTCTCAGCCCAGTTATCATCTCTGATCTTGAACCATTTCCCTGAGCCACTGGGCAACCAATGTCTCTTTCTGAAAGGTGGGGAGAAATGTAAATTCGCTAGTTTCCTCCAGAGCAGCCAGAGATTCCTTAATTTGCATTGTTATGTGAGTGCAAAGCATGATGATAAAAAATGCAACTCTTAAGACGCGTCAAAGACAGCTCATTAGATCAACTTTTTTTTTCTGTGTATGTGTTTTTTTTTTTTTTTTTAAACAGGGACCACTGTGCTTTCTTTCAAGTGAGAAGAGTTGTGACAGCTNTTTTTTTTTTTTAAACAGGGACCACTGTGCTTTCTTTCAAGTGAGAAGAGTTGTGACAGCTGCTCTATAAGGTATTCAATGGTTAATTAAGACACGAGTGTCATCGCTGAGCTCTTTTGTGTTTCATAGAAAGCAGTTGCTAAACAGATGAAAGTAGGTCTGAGGCAAGGGGGTAGCATAACTATTATTTCAATTAATAAATAGCTCTAAAAGTGAAGGAAGTGATAAAGCCCTCAAGAGCGTCTGTTCCGCCCCGGTTCTGTCAGGAAAATTAAACAGAGCACTTGTGATTGCCACTACTTCTGTTTAAGAGATCCAAGCAAGTTGGGTCACCTGTGCTGAGCAGGTTAAAGTCTGCCTGGTTCTTGGGGCACCCCCTAGTGACACATTCGTATACCCTGCCACATTCATTTCATCGCTCTAGAGGGAAACTGCC
>NW_007738475.1:28514-30611 GCF_000696425.1 Galeopterus variegatus | reverse complement strand
CCCCCTCTCTTCCACCAAAGAAGCCCTAAAATGTATTTTCAGATAAATATCAGGGAAGCACTTATAAATATTTCAGAGGCATTTCATAAATAAATAAGCAAATCTACAAAAAGACTTCTGTCTTTTAATGAGATCTTGGCTGTGGTATATGCTTTCTATTGAGCATTCATTAAAACCAGTTGGGAAGGTTTTTTAACTGGACTCTCTTTTGGGGGGTATCATAATATATGAACAAGCCTGCTATGCATCTCTGAAACGTGTAGCCTTGTCTCTGACAGATTAGGCAGCTCTGGCGCGAGGGAATCGCTTTTACTCTTTTTAAAGTAAATACTAATCAATAGCAACCGTACTGACTAAAACCTTCTTGCTCCTAATTGCACCTCAGCTACTCATAGACCCCAACAGAATTTTCCCCTGGATGTTACAACATTAACTACCAGGGGCTGAGCTAGTGAATTATCACCATCTCTCTATTCAAATGTAATTAACATAACCCCCCAATTACCACATGTACCATTAAAGTACCATTTGTATGTGTAATTTTCAAACAGGGTCTGGAGGTCGTGCCCACGTCCATCTTTTCAACACACACATCTGCACAGGAAATCAAATTGGCAGGGAGGTGGTCCCAGCTATTATAGAAAATCTCTCTCTCTCTGAAATCTTATTTGTAGTTTCTCTCTGCAGCTTAATGCCCTCTGAGGTCTCTTTGGCCATGTCAGAAATAGCCAGACTGTATCAGAGGCAAACAAGTGATTTAAGGTATTTTAGCACCAAATTTAGTACCCATCTCTGGCTGATCCAGTTGCTAGATATACAGGAATCTTAACAATAGCTTGGGATGGATACTATGGCCACTTAGGTTAATAGTAACTAATATTTTTATGCCACATTATGTTTTTTTTAGGCACTTTTACCTACATTTAAAAATTTATTGTTATTATTGGCAATTATAGAAATAGCAGTGGTCATTTACTGAGCTCTTAGGCTAGAGCTTTGCACGTACATTTATTTAATCATTTAATCTTTAAAACAACTTTATGAGTTAGGAATTATTTTTTCCTATTGTAAAACCAAGGAAACTGAGGCTCAGAGAGAGCACGCGATTCTAAATACTCCAAGCAGCTAGAGGGAGGGAGAATCAGAATTTGAACCCAATTTTCCAACTAAAGATTTTTGTGAACCACTTAATGATTTTGGGAGGGAGGTACCATCATCATCACCAACACTGTCATTGTCATTACCACCACTGTCACCATCATCACCATCTGCATTTTACATGAGGGAAACAAGGTACAGAGAGATAAAACAACTTGCTCAGGGTTACACAGCATGGTGGGAAAGAAGAGGCCTGGAGGCAAGAGAGAGGGAAGAGACAGTCATGGGGGATTAGTGGACTCTCTCTTTCTCTTAATGTACCTCCTGTCCTGGCAGCCATTCCATCTGTCATCTTCAAGGATCAGTGGAAAGAGCAACGGAAGAGGAGTCAAGAGACATGGGCTATCAACCCCGACCAAACACTAGCTGGATGACCTTGAGCCAGTGACACCCCCTCTCTGGGCTCCATGCCCTTGACTCCGTAACAAGGAGTTAGATTAGAAGGTCTCTTAAGTCCCTTCCAGATCTAATATTCTAGGCTCTTAAATTGTGCATTTTTTGAGCTAGAAGAGTTCACGTGGAAAACTAATGGAGCATTCTTTTCTCAAAATTTGACCTGTAATTCCCTGTTAGAACTCAGAAACCCATGTTGTCACAGAGCCATCTCTTGATAAAAGAAGCGGTGCTGGACTGAGGATGCCCACATAGAGCTTTTTTTCATGGAACTTCAGCCACTCCCAGAGCCAGCAAATATGAAGAGCATAAGCTGCACCCCATCTCCTTCCCAGGCGTAATGTGGCAAAGCTGCCTGGTTTGAAAAGAGATCTATGCAAAGTCACCGAGGTCTGGAACTCTGGTTAGAACTCAAGTACTGTAATTCTTCAGTGGCAGACTCTGTTGTCAGAAACCTTGCTCCCAGGCGCACAGTGAACACAGAAGGTCCTTCTGTGATGGGAGTCCCTTGACTCCTTCCATTCAGAGATGCCTGGGCTGGCCTCT
>NW_007738475.1:25405-27598 GCF_000696425.1 Galeopterus variegatus | reverse complement strand
TCCTGATGCCCTTGGCATCACATTATTTCCTTTTAAATATGTTTTCCCTTGAGTCAGAATGAACTGAGAGAAGCAAAAAATACTAATCAAAATAGTATGCAAATATCCAAGGCTCCTTTCTCTCAGAAAATGCCCTATTTCCCCCCCTCCACGGAACTAATGTTTTAGAAATAGAAGGCACCTCTGGAGAGACAGGATAATACCAAATTTTAAAATCTGTAGAAAATGAGTACAGGGGTAGGCGGCACTATTAGTGCTACTAAAAATAAGCTTTGGGAAGCTACAATAAATGGAAAAACCAGAAGAGTCATTCCTTTTTTAAACTGTACTGAAACTCCTGTAGGTTCAGGAGCCATTTTCTCCAGAGATTCCAACAATAATACTTTGGATTCAATATTCATTTCTACAGCGGTCTCTCTCCCATTCTGTCCCCTTCCCTCACCACTGCCCCAGTAATGCAGGCTGAATATTGAGCTTATTACCCATACAGCAAGCATGGTTCTGCCAACTCAATATTGTGCCACATGCCAAGAACTGGGGCAATTATGTCCTGCTTGCTGCTTAGTGTCCTGAAGATGGGAATTCTTCTGCTTCATTTTTATTTTATTTTTTACAGAGAGTTCTAAGGTTTCTGTAGACAAACAACCTAGTGGTGGTAAGAAAGGACGTCCCCTTGGACTCAGGGATTCTCTCATCCAGGTAGCCTTGTGTGTCTGCCCAGTCTGTTCTGCCCTCCGTCGATGAACCTACTCGCCATTATTACTTCGAGAGGAAGAGGCTGAGGGGTCTGCCCACACCATCACTATCAAGGCAGGTGGAAACAGGTCCTGAGAAGACCTTCGAGCCATTGACAGCTCTACTTAACTGGAGAAATGATTGCAAACACATGGTGGGTGTGGCACCAGTGGTAAGCATAACACAGTCACCCCTCCCCACCTCAAATATGCAAACTGCAAGGACACCAGCTCCTGCCATTCAGCCTGCTTTGGGTTCCATTGCAGATGCTATGCTGAGCATCTCAGCCAGCCTCAGCCACAGACCCCCAGCTAAGTTGGTTCTGAGGACTCCGGGAATTTCTGGGATTTTAACAGAAAAGCAAAAACAGTATCCCGCCAAGCTCCACACCCTGGGGTGTTGATGCTTTGGGGTGTGGCTCCTTAGAATCTAGGTGAGCTAGCAGGAAAAGTCAAAGTTAGCAGTAAACCGAGGACCAAAATCTATTCCTGCCTTCCCATCATTTCTCAAACTTAGTCTTATTGGGCTATTTAATCTTCACACACATGAATAAATGGAGAAAGATGTGCTCTGAGAAAAGCTATTGAAAATAGTCATGGAGTATTCATTAAGGATGCATTTATAAAGTGGCCAGTCCATTTCCCTCATTTTATAGACAGAGAAATGGAGAAACAAAAGGATGAAATTTCTGAACAGGGTCCTCACTGAGCATGTATCAGATTTGGGGACAGAACCCTGGCTTGGGCTTCAGGCTCCTAATTCAACATTCTTGCCATTACATGGGGCTCTTGTGGTTGTTTGTTTTTCGATTCATGGAACCTCTGTACAGAGAGAGGCCTCAGGAAGAACAGGAGTGAAAGGATGAGATTTAGAATGCCTCCCTCTTTTTTACAAGGCGATCTGGAATGTATTATTATTTTTTCTGTCTTTATTTAAGTCCAGGAATTTTTGCCTCTTAAAAGCAGCCTTCACCATGGAGGTGATGCAGAAATCTACTGATCAAGTAAGCCTGAAAGCCCTTTACTTCCTGCAGAAAAATCTATATGTGCCCTTCAGCTTTATAATTGAGTTGCAAAGGGGAAAAATAAAATTGTTTCCTAGCTGTGTGGAGCCATTCTACTCAACATGCCAATAAAAAGTAAGTGGTGTTTTAGTCCATAGGATGTCCAGGTTCAGAGTCAGATCCATGAGGTTAAACAAGGGCTGGGTTATTACCAACAAACGATTACACTCTGGGCTGTATCGAACAGAGTGAGATATTTGAACTCTTGAGACTAATTTGAAGGGTTCTGTAACGCCAGTGTTGACGTTCCCCGTCTAGATTCCCTGAACCACGGTGGAAGATAATCCTCAATCTTAATAGTGATGGCTTCCAGAGAGCCCCATGTTTTTATTAGGAGATGGGACTATTAATCCTAGGGATGTCTCTTAGCTACTGCTGCCCTTCTTTACCATCAG
>NW_007738475.1:23066-24462 GCF_000696425.1 Galeopterus variegatus | reverse complement strand
TTTAAGAGTAGGTTTATTGAGACGTACCACAAAACCCACAGATTGTAAATATATGATTTAATGATTTTTAGTAAATTTATACAGTAGTACAAGCATTATCACAATAAAATTTTAGAAACAAGCTCAATTCGAAGAAATAATACTTGGAAAAGTTAACACTGCTTGCCCACCACAGAGCTTTATAAGATTTATTCTTAACTGATATCTGCCTACACTAGGTTGCACTGTAACACTAGATAGAGGCAGCCATGCTTCGGAGAATCTCATTTCCCTGGCTTCTGAGTGACTGTGTGCTGGGAATTGGGGGTGAGCTCAGAGCCCAGCCACCCGGTGCTCAGATGCAGGAAGGGCCCTTGGTATTGACACAGAACTCCATTGTCATTTCTGCAGCCTCCATGCCCACTACTTGGAAATTTACAGAGAGCTCCTGGTCACAACTCCAGCGTCCAGAGCCAGTAGAGCAAGTTATCAGACCCTCCACCCCAGCCTCCTACACCCACCTCTCCTCAGAAGGCCTGAAGGAAATTGGCCAACATTTTGGCATTCCATTCTTGTTGCCAAGTCCCCTTATTGTTTTCGCATTTCTTAGAGACTGTGAGCGCAAGTCCTCCTCCCCACCCCCTGACTGCCATGTGACAGGCTATGCTGTCCTTTATCTCAGGGCACCAAATGACTTACCTCACTCCAGGTCTTTCTGTTTCACTGCGGATCAAGTGGAAAACAGAAAGGTGGCCCTATTTTAAGGCAACCGCTAGAACAAAGACCCTGCTGTGCTTTGCTGGCATTTGTTAGCAAGAGACACGGGTAAAGAATGACTGTGGGCAAATACTTGGTTGAGTATAGAACCTGCTTAAACACTATTGATTTACGGTTTAGGGTCAAAGTAACAGTTGTAGAGTTAGAGTCTATTACAGGGAGTCTGAACAAAAGATATTTATGCCTTTACATACATGGTTCTCTCGTTTGAAAATTCTCTTTCCTATTCTTGCCTGTCTTTCCAGCTCATAGTTCCTCAATCCAAACAAAAGATAACTCTTTTTCCATGTCAGCCCTTCCTATGGAACTTAGGCTGGTGATGAGGCATTTCTGTTTCATATCTGTCTCTCTTCTACACTGTGTGTTTTGCAGGAAAGGGACCGCGTCTATTCATCTTCTAACCCTAGTGTCGAACACTGCATCTGGCACATAAAGGATGCTCACTGGATGAGCTGTACTCAACTGAATGGGAAAACAAAGAGGGGCTCACATGCACAGCAAATATGTCCTTCCTCAGCCGAGCTAATTTACCGAACTTCACATGGTCAAGGAACAATCCGTGATAATTTGCTGAGTTAAGAAATTGTCTTGGGGGGCCGGCCCGGTGGCGCACTGCTACAGTGCGCTGCTTGGGAGCGCG
>NW_007738475.1:20219-22482 GCF_000696425.1 Galeopterus variegatus | reverse complement strand
CATAAAGGATGCTCACTGGATGAGCTGTACTCAACTGAATGGGAAAACAAAGAGGGGCTCAACATGCACAGCAAATATGTACTTCCTCAGCCGAGCTAATTTACTGAACTTCACATGGTCAAGGAACAATCCGTGATAATTTGCTGAGTTAAGAAATTGTCTTGGATCCGAGAAGCACCAAATAAATGTAAACTACAATGTCAGATTGCAAAAGAAAGGGCAGAATACTTGTCCAAAATACTTGTCCATTGAGAAGGCTAGAGAAATGCAGGCTCCTAGCTAAAGAGAATAAATTTACTAACTCCACAGCCTGCTCTGTAGGAATAAGGCAACCACTCCTTCTTATATACATTTCTATCCATAACCAGAAATACAAAGGTGTGTTTTCAATTTGTGGTCTGTGGGATTGCCTTCACAATGTCGCCACCATGTCCACTATTGTATCCCCAGGACTTAGCACAGTACCTGGCACACCAAAATCACTTAGTAAATACTTGTGATGTGATTTTTTGTGTGTGTGTTCTAAAACCACAAATGTCCTGGAATGAATTTTCCATTGAACAGATCCCTTGACTAGGAAGTAATCTGTGAACACGATTAATAAATGGATAGTAAACCTGTGGGAACCAAGGCCTGAGAGTTCTACCATTTAAGAAATTAAAGCAGTGAAGACTCAAAATCTCAGACATCCTAAAGTGATTATTCACCTTCTGAGTGACCCCAGAAATGTCAGAGGACCCTATGGACTGGTGGGTTATGCTGGAAGAAGCTTGAGGGAAGAGGAGGAAAGGGTGCTAATGTTTCTTTGGCACTTACTCTGAGTCAGGTATTGGGCCAAATGCTTCCATCTCTCATTTCAGTTCTCCCAGGAAAATCCTACCAGATGTTTGTGGTGATCATGACTTTACAAAGGGTGAGGAAAGGATCAGAGAGACTATGTATCATACCCAAGGTCACCCAGCTAAAAAGTGGCCATGCCAGAACTTGAGCACAGATCTGTCTAACTCTGAAGACTGAGCTTTTGACAGCCCACCTTGTTATCTGACCCCTAGTGTTCCTCTGGATTTCAAGTCCCCACAGGGCAGAGACAAGTCTCAGGGCAGTATCTCTGTAGCCTGCACTCCATAGTATGGACCAGAAGAAACACCAATACATGTTTTCTGGGCTGCATTCTAGATCACAAGCAATGGGACTTCTTTACCAATACATGGTCTGACTGCAGCCCAGCTACCACATCAGGCACACACCTGCAAAGTGCTGGCCCCTGGAGGAAGTGCTCAGGTAGCACTGATTTTGCTGGTGAAGCACGGGCTGCAGTGCAGAGATATCTCCTTGCTGTTTCACAAATGTTTGCAACCCAACTATAGCAGCAATAAGCCCCCTCCTCCTCTCCTCCAGTGGGCTTGAGGAGGTCCTTCCAGAGCTGGTGCATTCAAAGTCTCCTCCCTATATCTACCAGACTGTGCAGCACAGACAACGCAGAGCCTCCCCGGCTTGTGCTCAGCAGCCTTCCTTAATTCAATGTTTAAGAATGTTGTTGAGTAGCAGGTATGGTCCAGTATGGAGGTACAAGAGGTCAGCATTGGGAGACCCAGGTTCCAGTCCCTGCTTAACCATTATGGGTGTGGGGACCAGGGATGCAAGGAGGGGGAGCATTCTCAGGTGAATCACTCTTCCCATGGACCTCAGTTCTTCATTTGCAAAGTGAAAAGATTTGACAGATTATTTTTAAGCATTGTAGAACCTTCTGTGATGGTGCAAATACTCTATTTCTGCACTATTCAATACAGTAGTCACTAGCCACATGTGCCTATTGAGTACTTGAAATGTGATTAGTGTGATTGAAACACTGAGTTTTTAATTTTATATAATTTTAACTAATTTATATTTAGATTTAAATAGCCACATGTGGCTCTTGGCTCCTGTTCTCGACCGCAATGTGAAGAATCTTCAACTCTAAGATGCAGAAAAGGAAGCAGTGTACGGTAGGTAGGTTCCAGCTCACATGTGTGTGGGTTCAAATCCCATTCTTCCACTTATAGGATATGTGGCCAAGCCCAAGATATTTAACCTTTTCTTTTTTTTTGTCTTTTTGTCTTTTTCCGTGTCCGGCAACGGATCGCAACCCTCAGTGTCGGCCCCGTACCGGACCGGGGACCGGCAACGGGATTGCAACCCTCGGTGTTGCTCCCGTGCCTCGCTCAGCCAGTGAGCGGGAACCGGTCTGTATGTGGGATCCGAACCCTCGGGCAGGAGCGCCGCC
>NW_007738475.1:16900-19240 GCF_000696425.1 Galeopterus variegatus | reverse complement strand
CCGCGGGCGGGAGCGCCGCCACGCTTCCCAAGCGGCACACTATCCAGTGCGCCACCGGGCCGGCCCGATATTTAACCTTTTCATGTCTTAGTTTCTTCTTCTATAAAATGGAGATAACAAAGGTTTTCACACAAAGTTGCTGTGAAAATTAAATGAGATAAAGCACTGAGTGCATTATCTATCACATAATGAGGGCTAACACATGGAAGCTATTATAACACATGGAAGCTATCACCAAAGTCTATGAAATAGTGCTGGAGTCAGGGGGGGTTCTTCTCTGATTAACCCATTATTTCATTCACCAACATGTCATATCTAAGATCGAGTGGAAAAGAGAGGTTTAAAATCCACTGGGTGGGGCACTGGAGGGGCGAGGAGGAGGGATGGAGGGGAGGCAGTTTTGCCAACTTCACATCTTTCCCAGGGCTGTCCCTATAGGTGTTGTTCGACAGATTGGGTCAAATTACACAAGATCTAGCTAGATATTCAGATTCCCTCAATGCGTCTGTGTTGTGCAATGCTCCCAGCCTTGTGAAGGAACAGATCTGACTGGCCAGGTATTGTACAGGAGGCATCATCGCAGATTCCCAATTCACTGGAAACAAGGGAAGAGTCCTTGACATCCTTTGACAAACACACAGCCAGCCTGAAACATCAGGGCAACACTTCCTATGCTATTTAGCTGGTATTTTGGAGCTAGAATAATTAAATAGAGATCTACCCCCTAGGCTAAATGAGAAAGCAGTTGACAAGGAATTCAGTTCCCAACTCCCTTTGCCCCCAAATATGCCAGCTCTGAATAATGCAAATCAGCTCTATCTTAACAAATAGCTTCCTACCCACTCAACCCTTGAAAACATCATTTGAAGTGCCTGGGGAATTTTTAAAAATCCCAATGCCCAGGCCACACTACATACAATTAAATCTGAAATGGTGAGGGTGGCATCTAGGCATCAGTATTTTTAAAGTCCCCATGGTGATTCTGATGTGCAGCTAAAGCTGAGAACCAACTTGGGCAGAAACTCAGGAGTTAACTGCACGGTGAGCCCTGATCTCTATCATACACTCAAGGCCTAATCAGATCACGCTGATGTTTCGCTCAGCATACGCTGCTTATTGTAACTATAATATTTCTCAACCAACATCCTCTTTAATAAAATCTAATTTGGGCCAGTTCTACACTGTTAGTGTTGACAGGGAAATTCCACACTGAATTGGCAAGGGGTGGGGGTGGTGCTTTAAAATCAAGCCTTGAAGAAGTATTAAGCAGGCTTCCGGAGCCCCAAAACTCTTAACAGAGGAGCTGCTGCAACAACTTCTGAATACTGCCACCTGGTGGGGCCTGGTACCAACTTCATCACCGTTCCTCAACTGGGCACCTGCCCCCTCCCCCAAATAGATGTAATTTAGGAAAATGTCATGCATTTTCAATCCAATTTACTGGTGCTTTCCACATTGATCAGACTTCCTTCTTTTTCCTCCCATCTGGTTAATATAATTATTGCTTTCACATGGCAAAGCCATTTTATGTAATAGCTTTGTTTGTTACTATGGTTACAAGTTTAGCAGCACTTTGGAATATAAATCTATCTTCCCTGAAAGTAGCTTTCTATTTGTCAAGGTGCAGCCCTTACGTGCATCAAAAGGCAAGCTGAGTAATGGCATTAGTTTCTTATCATAAGGAAAGTGGTCTTTCTTGGTCTTAGCGTAGTTAAAAGTTCTCCTAGACTAGCCCAGACACTCCTAGGAAATTGCTGGGTGCAGTCCCACTTTCTCCCCCTGGAATTTTCCTGCCTGAGTGAGGCACCTATAAGAAGCTCTATTTGAGAAAAAGTAGGAGAAGTCTGCTGTGGGCCAGCTGTGGTTGCTGGGCCAGAGCCCTCGTACATTGCATAACTGGAGTTTCTACTGGTCAGTTTAGTCTCGGCTGATTTATTTACCAGTTAAAGGCAATGGCTGAGAACATAATCTCTCAGGAGTTAAGTTTCTCTGGAAGTAATCCCTTCCTCTCACGCATCTAAAGCATCATCTCTTATTTCGTGATGGAAATGGAGTTATAATCTCCCTTTGGAAAGTGGCAAAAGTTCAGTGCTGGGGTCAATCCACCACCCTCAAGTGACAAAGCGTGACAGTGTCTATGCTTTGACAGTGTCTGTGCTTTGACAGTGTCTCACACCCAACTGAATCAGACCCAGCCCTCAGTGTGCAGAAGTTGTATGGCCTGTGACGCTAGGCTTTCCTCCCAGTCTCAGCCAATCACAGCTACACTTAGGGAGCCGACAGCACGCTTCCCTGCAGGTAACCTCATCTGATCCTCATGACAACCCCAGGAGGTATGCA
>NW_007738475.1:14593-15637 GCF_000696425.1 Galeopterus variegatus | reverse complement strand
AGGACCAAGAGAAAACAAAGATTAGGTAATATCAATGCCTTCACCAAAGCCTTGATTAAACCAAACTGAACAAACCCCAACCACCTTCTCCCTCCTTATGAGAAAGTTATTGGTCTGGTACCACACTGGTGAATTTCCAATAGCTACAAGTGCACTAGCCACATAATTCAAATTTATTATCACAGAGCAGGTACATATTTATCTACACCACTCATAAGGCAGGACAATTTGCAGTTATATAATCTCACAGTAATTATGCTTGGAATTGCCATGTAGAAACTAGGCACTTTAGAGGTGCATGATTACCAACAACTAGCTACTTTGGAATTACCCATTAATGACATGATGAATTGTGGCCTTGTAAGAAAAAGTTACATAAGGGACTTTATCTTTTCATTCCCAATGAACAGAAAAGCCGGAACCTTGGAGATACCAGGAATATTTTCTTCTTCTTCTGGCAGGTGAAGATGTAGTCGTGCAGGTTTGTCCTGTTTCTGGGCATGTCTGAGGTGCCTTGGTGACAGGGAGGGGTCAGAAACAGATATATAAGCTTTAGCAAAGGGCGCAGGCCCTGAGCTGTACCAGGCTGGTCTCCACGTTCTGTTGAGCCAGGGGACAGCCAAGAATTACCAAATTGTTGAGCAGACAGTGAGAAAGCTCAAAGAACCTGTGCTTGGCTAAGGGACATAGAATGCAGGAGATAGGATGATTGCCTGGTCTTCTGCTGTGGGTGGACCAGGAGAACAGAAGTTGCAGAAAGGAGGCTGAAAGCAGAGGAGATGGTGGGTTCCACATACTGAGAGTGCTATGAAGACACCTGTAGCTCATACAATATACACTGGGCAGGCACCACCTCCACCCTCCTGCCCCCCGCAAATAACTGGTCCCAAGGCTGGTTTTCTTGGCCACAGCATCCTTGACCCTTCCTCCTCATTCCCTTGAGCTGACTGTTCTCCTCTGAGGTTGCTGTTTATTCTCACTGGATATCACCAGGCATGGGGAAGAGAAACCCACACAGCAGGGTGTTTGGAATGTGGAGAATAA
>NW_007738475.1:11519-12840 GCF_000696425.1 Galeopterus variegatus | reverse complement strand
CTAATATTTCTCTAAGGTTGATTTCATCATTCGTATTCTTACAAATAAGGAAGCAGAGGCTCAGAATTAAGGAATATTTTCAGGGCCAAAGAATAGGTAGACATGGGATTTGATCCTATTTTCATTTGTATCTGAAGCTCATGTTTTTTGTCATAGCACTCACATCCTCAGACAACTGCTGTCACCTGGAACTGTCATTAGTGGGCCACCTACTTTATGTCTCTCAAGGGGCTTCTCCCCTTGGTTAGGTGGATCATCTTCATCTTTCATACCTGCAGCCCCCAACCTGTTCCTCCTGGGAGCCCAATTTGGGGACTGTTTGATGACCTTCAGCCTAAGAGAGACACACACACACATATATATATATGTCTCCCACGGCTTCAATAATTATCAACCTCTGGCCAATCTTGTTTTATCTATATCTGCTTCCCCAACCAGTAAAAGATAGATGCATAATTTAAAGAGACATACTTTTATCTATATATACATCAGTTTGCATCTCCAAGAAATAACTCTTTTAAAAACACATCAGAAAGATCAGTGGTTGCCAGGGGTTAGGAGGTAGGGAGAGATGTATAGGTCAAGCACAGAGGATTTTTAGTGCAATGAAATTATTCTGTATGATACTATAATGGTGGACACATGTCATTATACATTTGTCCAAATCTACACCAAGAGTGAGCCCTAAGAGCCCAAGAGTTTTGGGTGAAAATGATGTGTCGTTGTAGGGTCATCAATTGTAATAAATGTGCCACTCTGATGGGGGATGTCAATAGTGGGGGAGGCTGTGCATATGTGGGGGCAGGGAGTATGTGGGAAATCTCTGTACTTCTGATCAATTTTGCTGTGAACCTAAAATTGCTCTAAAAAATAAAGTTTATTAAAAAAAAACATAATCACAGTACCATAATCATTAAATACTACTACTATACTATTTCTTATCAAATTTTCCTGATTAACTTAATCTTTTCGCAACTGGTTTGCTCAAACCAAGATCCAAGCAAGGTATACTTAGTGTGCCTTTTTTTTTATTCTTAATTCATTCAATCTTTTAACAAATCACAAGGGCAATGGGTAGGGAGGCTGTCGATGACATTTGGCCACCAATCATAGAATACTTTGTACAGAAGGAAAAAGGGTATTGTTATGAAGCCTCCTAAAAACATCCGGAGTTTCCCTCTATAGCACTCTTCTGAGTTCTTTAGAACCATGGATGGCTGCTTTCACTGTCAAAAGTAGATCTGACACAATAAAGAAAAAACCCTTTAACAAAAGACTGTGAATACAAACGGGAGCAGCTAGTGTTGTCACATGACACACA
>NW_007738475.1:9458-10987 GCF_000696425.1 Galeopterus variegatus | reverse complement strand
GTTATGAAGCCTCCTAAAAACATCCAGAGTTTCCCTCTATAGCACTCTTCTGAGTTCTTTAAAACCATGGATGGCTGCTTTCACTGTCAAAAGTAGATCTGACACAATAAAGAAAAGACCCTTTAACAAAAGGCTGTGAATACAAACGGGAGCAGCTAGTGTTGTCACATGACACACAGAAGAAATTCTGTAAAGGGTTTTTCCAGGAAGGCAGACAAGGTGTGGTATCTGGTCTCAACTGTTTATGTGAAGCAAGTGTTCTAAGCTTCTCACATAAACACACTGCCAAAATTAAGGTGAAAGTAAAGCAGACAGGACCGACTTTGTGCACTTTGTATCTTTTCCCTCTGCTCTTTCAGAACTGCCCAAAGAAGCTGTCTTATTCATCTTGTGCACTGGAAACCGTCCTCTGAAGTCTGAACAAAGGCAGGGTCACATGCCCAAGCAGTATTTTACCTGGTGCTGATTCCTTTAAAAAAACTCAGATCATCTCCTGGATTGCATGTGTCTAAAAGTTCTCCTTTTCAAGGAGGCATCTTGCTGCCTTTTATTAAATTACCAGCTAACGGTTTTGTCTCCTCCAACTAGATCATGAGTCCCTGAGGAAAGGACCCTTATTTTATTCATCTGTGTATTTCCTAGCATAGTGTCTGGCACATAGTAGGCCCTAAAACACATGTATGTGGGATAATTACTGAATGAGAGTGAATGGAGGCTGTGGGGAAAGCACTGGATTCAGAGTTGAAGACCTGTAGTCTGGCCTCATCTCAGCCTCTGACTCTCGGGGTAACTTGAGGCAAGACACTAACTTCCATGGGCTTCTGGTGATTTCTGCGGTCTCTCCCTACTCTTAAAAAAAGAGTTCACAACTCTAAAATGTATTTATTTTGCTTACTACTCTGCTATGCTGATCCATGTGCTGATTCATATTTGAAGACTAACTGCTAAGCTAAGTACCAATGCATTTCAGAACACTCAACGATAATGAAACTATGCTTTCCCAGTTGCACTACACCTTCTGTTTTTGTTGTGTTTTCACCACAGATTACAGGGGCAACAACCCCACCCAGAATAGGCACAATGAACCCTCCCATCTAACCTCACCAAACAGCATACCATGTGCTAGACATGGTTAAACTAAGTCACAATGCAAGCTCAGGGACCCAGGAGGGTTCTTATCTAGTGGGTGAAACTCACCTTGGCACCTGCTCTCTTCTTTCTTCTGCCATCCATCCCATACCATCTAGGTAGAACCCTGCTCCAGAAAAGAACTCTGACTCTTTGCTTGTTGACAACTCATCTCCTGAAGGTATTAGCTGATGACTTTTCTGAGACTTAAGATGTGATCAGTATAAGTGCTGGGAGAATGAAAAGGAGGGGATTACTTATATTTATTCTGCTCTTTTTCACTTAATTTTTTAAAATTAAGCATGCAACTGAAATGAATATTCTCTTAATTTTTAAAAATGTTCTTATTATACCACTGCCACTAATATATACTCATAGTATGAAAATATGCAAATAGAAAA
>NW_007738475.1:4679-8995 GCF_000696425.1 Galeopterus variegatus | reverse complement strand
TCTGAGACTTAAGATGTGATCAGTATAAGTGCTGGGAGAATGAAAAGGAGGGGATTACTTATATTTATTCTGCTCTTTTTCACTTAATTTTTTAAAATTAAGCATGCAACTGAAATGAATATTTGCTTAATTTTTAAAAACGTTCTTATTATACCACTGCCACTAATATATACTCATAGTATGAAAATATGCAAATAGAAAAAAGGGGAAAACTAAAGTTACCACATACTAGAGTCCTTTTAGGTTACAGAGCCTTCTAGATTTTTTCATATATTTGTAAGTGAATATATTTCTTATATGCCCACAATCATTCTTCTGCCCATCAGGTTTAATGGCATTCTATTCTGTTTCTCATGGAATAGAAATTCTGTCCCATTCTATTCTATTCTAGGGGACTAGAATGAATGCAATTCTATTATATGGCTGCACTTTTAGTTTACTGAACTGGAGAGTTGCACTTTGAGAGGGAATTCTTAACAATAGAAAGCTTCTAAGAGACAATGGGATGAATGTTTTGTGATAGAACAGGTTAAGCCAGAGTCTTTCCTAGCCCACCTTCAAATCTCCAGGCAGAAGGGCCTCTTTCCCTACTGACCCTCCTCACCAGCCACTCGTGTGATTAGTCAGCACACAGACACAAGAGCCTGCAAAGGCAGGCCTAGAAAAGAAGGGGACTTGAAGTCAGAAAACCTGGTTTCAAATCCCAGCTCTGTCTCCTGCTAGCTTAGGGACCTTGGACAAGTCATTCAACCTTTACATTTTCAGATTGATCATTAATTACTGAAGCATGAATACACAGTAAAATTAATTAGGGTGGTGCAAGGAAGCAACCAAGTAGTGTAGTGATGATACTTTGTAAACTATAATGTTCACAGAGATGTGAGGAGTGATTACTGATGAGATATGCCACCATTTTTAGGGACTCACAGATAACCTAACAATTGAGAAAGCTCCTCCATATCATATCTTGGTAGGTGGATCTTAGCTGCAGCCATGATTGTGTAATGCTCTCAGTGGCACTTTTTGAAAGTTGTCAGTTTCTCAGTGTTGGAGCATCTCCCAGATCAGAGTTTGTCACCTTCACACTATCCATCTTCTCTAAATAGGATTAACTTCCAAGTGAACATATTAAGTGTTCCCACATTCAAACCTAAAGAAGATAGGCTAGACCAGTGAGACCAGCCAAGAGATGTCAAGTTACACACATTGTTAGAGACACAAAGCACTTCTCTGTTTCCCCTGTACCACCCAGAGCCCACAGAACTAACAACACATTGTCTGTATGGGCCACTCATAAAGGTTCTGTCCCTGTGTGCCAACTGTCCTCAGAGGGGAGTCAGGGCCATCCCCAGAGAGGTCCTCGTGGAGCTTGGGTCAAGTGGCTCCACAACGTTGGAAAAGTATTCCAGACTTGACGTGGGGAGAGATCAGCAGACTGACCAACCATCCAAGATGGAGCACTTTGCCTCTCTGGGCCTCAGTTTCCTCATCAGGAACATGAGAGTGTTGGACCCAATGATTGTCAGGATTCCTTTTTTCTCAAAATGCCAGGAACCCATCAGTTCTTGTTCATTTTTGTGTTCTGCTGGGAGCCTAGCATAGCACAGCGCCTGTAACAGTACTTGTATAGGTTCTTAGTAGTATCTGTTGAATGAAAGAGTGATAAGAAAATGGATGTAAACTCTGTGCCTGCCATGAGTGGAAACACAATGGTTGGGGAATTCTACTCTAACTTGTCACATGGTGCCAAATGGTGATCAAAACTGTTGAATCTGCACCTGGCCTGCATGGTCTGACATGAATGGAGACACCCCTGAAGGTATCAAGATGGAGTATTTGAATTGGAACTGCCCTTGAACACCAAGGACTGACATCTCAGGGAGCAGAAAACACTGCCCTGGGGCCTGCAGGAGGCAATACTTCAGATAAGTACACATCTACCATTTTGAAGTACTCTCTACTTCTGCATTTGTTATAAGCTTGTGCATGTTAGACACATCACTATTCAAAACCCAAATGTTCTGCAATTCAGGGCTAGCCATCCTGGAGCAGAACCTGGNAGAACAGAAGTTGTAGAAAGGAGGCTGAAAGCAGAGGAGATGGTGGGTTCCACATACTGAGAGTGCTATGAAGACACCTGTAGCTCATACAATATACACTGGGCAGGCACCACCTCCACCCTCCTGCCCCCCGCAAATAACTGGTCCCAAGGCTGGTTTTCTTGGCCACAGCATCCTTGACCCTTCCTCCTCATTTCCTTGAGCTGACTGTTCTCCTCTGAGGTTGCTGTTTATTCTCACTGGATATCACCAGGCATGGGGAAGAGAAACCCACACAGCAGGGTGTTTGGAATGTGGAGAATAAGAGAATCACTGGCTCTTAGAACTGCAAGGGGCCCCTCATTTAACATAGGAGAAACTTAGAGCCTAGAAGGGTTGAATGTGTGGCCCAAAGTAGCACAGCAGACAAATGGCAGAGCCAGGCTTGGAACCCACAGCGGCTACCGCTGAGTGATTTTCCATAACGCAATTCTCTCACGAGGGAGGAGCTGTTGATGCTCCAAAATTGAGACTAGATTAATGTAAATAATAGCTGCATGGGGAGTGTCTCTGCATCCATTATGAAAGCTACTCTGGGATACACACACGCACACACACACGAGTATTTATATATGCATATATATATATATAAAGCTATTTAATACTCCTATACAAAGACTGCTGTATCAAATCCCTTTCAGTGGTGAAGAGCAGGAAGACGTTTGGGCCTCCTCACCACCAATGCCCCTGCTACCTGATAATGAAAATTCTCAAGTCAACAATGATGATTCCCCTCTCCTCTGACTGCTAGCCAGCTGAGAGCTTACCTTTTCCTCACTCAGGAGTTTTCATTACATTTTTCTCTTCCTGTCTTTTGCTTGATATTTGCTTTTGTTTTATATAAATCATTTTCTATTTGTACCTGTGTTTTTGTAAAATTTCTTGGTGGAGCCAAATTCTTGGGGCTATCAACCAATCAATCAATAAAAAAATACATAAATAATCTTAATTCTGGGGTTCAACCGTGCAGGAAATAAAGTCTTACAGAATTTATGGTCAGTCAGGATCACCCTCCTGTGCTATCCACATACAAAGGAGTTAAGGGGCAGAAGGCTCAGTTTTAGTGAAAAAGAACAGAAGACAGAAGAGGCCAGCTCCTTTACCAGCCCAGCGCCAGCCTCAGCAGCACCATCTCGCCCCACTAACCACCAATCATAACATCCAGAAGATTTGGAGGCAGATAAAAAGGGCCTCCGGAGACCTTGGAGTTGTGCGATTTGGGAAAAGAACTATAATAACTTGGAATGCATTTGATAAACAGCAAGCAAAAGCAACTGACATTTCCTGGATGGCTGCAGTGTGCCTGGCACTGTCCATCCACCTGTCTTTCTATCTATCCATCCATCCATCCATTCACTATTTCCTCATCTACCTCTGTCATCTATCTAGTCAACCTTTTTTCTAATATTTCTCTAAGGTTGATTTCATCATTCGTATTCTTACAAATAAGGAAGCAGAGGCTAAGAATTAAGGAATATTTTCAAAGCCAAAGAATAGGTAGACATGGGATTTGATCCTATTCTCATTTGTATCTGAAGCTCATGTTTTTTGCCATAGCACTCACACCCTCAGACAACTGCTGTCACCTGGAACTGTCATTAGTGGGCCACCTACTTTATGTCTCTCAAGGGGCTTCTCCCCTTCGTTAGGTGGATCATCCTCATCTTTCATACCTGCAGCCCCCAACCTGTTCCTCCTGGGAGCCCAATTTGGGGACTGTTTGATGACCTTCAGCCTAAGTGAGACACACACACACACACATATATATATGTCTCCCACGGCTTCAATAATTATCAACCTCTGGCCAATCTTGTTTTATCTATATCTGCTTCCCCAACCAGTAAAAGATAGATGCATAATTTAAAGAGACATACTTTTATCTATATATACATCAGTTTGCATCTCCAAGAAATAACTCTTTTAAAAACACATCAGAAAGATCAGTGGTTGCCAGGGGTTAGGAGGTAGGGAGAGATGTATAGGTCAAGCACAGAGGATTTTTAGTGCAATGAAATTATTCTGTATGATACTATAATGGTGGACACATGTCATTATACATTTGTCCAAATCTACACCAAGAGTGAGCCCTAAGAGCCCAAGAGTTTTGGGTGAAAATGATGTGTCGTTGTAGGTTCATCAATTGTAATAAATGTGCCACTCTGATGGGGGATGTCAATAGTGGGGGAGGCTGTGCGTATGTGGGGGCAGGGAGTATGT
>NW_007738475.1:0-4521 GCF_000696425.1 Galeopterus variegatus | reverse complement strand
TGAATCTGCACCTGGCCTGCATGGTCTGACATGAATGGAGACACCCCTGAAGGTATCAAGATGGAGTATTTGAATTGGAACTGCCCTTGAACACCAAGGACTGACATCTCAGGGAGCAGAAAACACTGCCCTGGGGCCTGCAGGAGGGAATACTTCAGATAAGTACACATCTACCATTTTGAAGTACTCTCTACTTCTGCATTTGTTATAAGCTTGTGCATGTTAGACACATCACTATTCAAAACCCAAATGTTCTGCAATTCAGGGCTAGCCATCCTGGAGCAGAACCTGGCGAGTACCCTATCTGACCTGGCATCAGCTGGCAGTTGGCTCCCTACAGCTTTCCATAGCCCTTGGCAAAAGTTCACACCCCCATTGGGCCTATGGACTCGGCAGTGCTTGGAGATACAGTCGCTGGGCAGATCACAGCGTTCTCTTTGCCTTCATCCTGCCCCAACCACAACCTTGGGCACACTGACTTCCCAGTGGAACAAAACATTAAATTACATTTTAAGTACAGTGCTAAATCTTTCCAGAAAGCATGTTTGGCAATATATTCCAAATTTTAAAAAGTGGATATACCTTGCCCCTGCAGTTTCATTTCTGGAGATAACTTCACAAATGCACAAATATATATGTACAGGGATGTTCTTTAGTCTTCTTATAAGAGAAAAATTGGGAATAATCTAAATATTACTATAGATATATCAGTTAAATAGATTATATTTACTGAAAAATAAAATATTATGCTTCATAAAAATGATGCACAAATATATCACAAAAGATGCCCACAAGATATTGTATTATTGACTAAATAAAACAGTTTATATGATATAATCCATACATGTAAATATAAGCAGATATACCATACATAGAGAGATGACTGGAAGGATCCTCATAGACATGTTAACTTATTACCTTAATCTTGAGATTTGTGGTAAATTTTACTTGGTACTTTCTATTTTTCTTTACAGTTTGAACTTTTTACAATAAGTATGTCCCTTTTTAATATCAGAAAAAATTATTTTCATTTTGGAATAAAAAGAGAATTTCAATGGCAGCCTTGCAAGAGAAAAAGACAGAGTGGAGATCTCTCAAAGAGTTGAAATGTGTGTGTTTGTCATGCTCATCTGTCCTACCTAATTGACCAGAGAGAAAGTACCTAGCATGTGTGGACAAGGTGCCTGCTGGCTGCCTGGTAACCGATTCCTGAAGCAGAATGTGGGTTCTGTAAAGCGACGTCCCAGGGGAGCTCTATCCTACGAGTTTTGGAATGGAGGCACAGGTAAAGGACCAGCCCTACGGTCACTTGTGGCATTTATTTACCATGGCCCATCCACATCTTTAGCAGGAAGTAGCTGACCAACATTCCGACCATTATTATTAAATCATTTTAAATACCGTCCCTGTATCTTCCTCTTTCCTCCTTCTAACTATAGGGAAAGATAAACCCTGAAAACCCAATCCTTGCAGAATGGGAGAGTCAGATTAAGAGACCATCCAGCCCAATTTCTTCATTTTACAGAGCAGGAGACACATTCTGTAGAAAATAAATAATTCAAATTAGATATTGACAGAGCCTGGATGAGAACAAAGGTCATCCAGCTCCAGCCCTGTGCTCTCTGCACCTTCCTCACAGCCATGCCCTTGTTTCGGGTTCATATTTTCTCATGCTTTAACTATTGCAATAGTCTACTAGCAGGCTTTTCCTCCCCCAATCTCCCGTAGGCTAAAGCTCACTACCTTCTGGCACCAGAAGATAAAACACTCCCTAAAATACTTATCTGACCATACCTTTCCCCTGAATAAATCCCTTCAATGGGGGCCGGCCCGGTGGCGCACTGCTACAGTGCACCGCTTGGGAAGTGCGGCGGCGCTCCCGCCCGAGGGTTCGGATCCCACATGCAGACCAGTTCCCGCTCACTGGCTGAGCGAGGCGCGGGAGCAACAGCAAGGGTTGCGATCCCGTTGCCGGTCCCGGTCCGGTAGCTGGCTCTCCAGGCAAGCCTAAAGAAATGCTGGCAATAATGCACAGAGCTCTAGGTGTAGGCTCTTCTAGAATGTGCCAGACAGTGTACAGGCTGGAGGGTGAGATGCACAGCTCATCCCCAGAGAGACTTACCTGAGCTTCTGAAGGTCCTTTTTGTTTTTTCTTCTTGAATTATGTGGTGAAGAGTGTCTCAAGTCCAAGAGCAGACACACTTGTGTGTCCCCTCCCCCTCCTTTGTTCCTCTCTTTGAGCTGTGTCCACTGGAGGAGCATTGTATGGTGCCCCTGCTGGGTCTACAAGGCCCCTTTTTGGTTCAATTAATGAGCCATAAATAACCCAATGACGGTGTCAACAAAGAGGGTAATTTATCATACCTTGTCAGGAGGGCGAGCCTTGTGAGGCAAACACTCATTCACAGCCTGGTGCAACATGTTAAGATTTATTCCTGGCCAGGTCCCTCTGTCTCCAACACCCCCTCCCCCAAACCAAAATTTATCTTCCATAGGAATCCTCACAGGTGTGCTGCTTTGACAAATAAGCTATGAAGTCTGGTATTCATCACCAGCTGGTCTATGTTGGGATGAAGGTGGCAGGAAATAAATTTATTTTAGAGGGAAGGTACTTGTGATTCAAACATGCTCCAGGGGGGCAACGAGGTTATTTCCATCCTCCTGGTTCTGCAGAAAAAGTGAGGGAGATAATGCTAGGACAGCCTCTTTCTTCATTATTTACTACTTACTGGAAGAATAGCCAGGACTTTACCAAGATGGTGCCCCTAGCTGCCAGTCTGGACTCTCTAGTCACATTCTTTTGGAAATGTTGGGTTGGAAAATCTTACACTGGAGTCGGAAGTGCTATAAGACATCTGAAATACTTAGAATTGATGTACCAGGAGGTTTTCCAGTTTTGCTATTCAACATCTGGCATCTTTTGGTGCATTGATCATGAAATGTGTGTTTGCATAATAACCATCTGGGAGTGCATGTTAAAACACAGATCTTGACACAAAAATGAAGTAAATATTCAATAAAATTCTGTAGAATAAAAGAATGACTAAATGGATGACTGGATAGATAAATTGAATGAAACCGTGCTGCCATTCCTTTTATTCATGAGTTCTTTCCACAGGATGGAAACTTCTGGAAGGCCAGAGCAACAGGGAAAACACCTGACATTTTAAAAGAGAGCCTTTTGCAACATATTTGTGGGTCAAAGGGGTACCCTGAAGAAACAGCCTTTCACACGCAACAGCTGGAACTACTGCCTCTTCCCTTATTGTCAAGCAAAGGAGAGTTTATTCCAAGGGACTATCCTATACATACTTAATTTAAGGATTAACTTAATAGTGAAGTACTAATCTGCTGCTGAAAATTCAACCAAAATTCTAGACTAGAAGCTCATAGAAGCTGACAACAAAACCAGTCATGCTCAGTACGCCGGCATCCCCCTGGGAACCAAGTACTTGGTAGGACCCCAGCAAATAACAATTGCCAAATAAATAAACCAATTAATAACCGTAATGGAAGTGTCACACCAATACAATGGGCAGTGACGGAAAAAACGGTTCTTTGTTTTTTTAGACCATTTAGAACTGAGGAAGACTCTGAGATTATACAAGCCAGCTCCCACATTTCACAAGGGAGGAATCTGAGGCTTAGAGAGATCAGTGACCTTCCCAAAGTCCCACAGGCAAGTTCATGGGAGAGTTGGGACTGTGCCTGGGGTTTCTGACGGTTTCCACTGTGCCACGCTGGCTCTCCAGGCAAGCCTAAAGAAATGCTGGCAATAATGCACAGAGCTCTAGGTGTAGGCTCTTCTAGAATGTGCCAGATGGTGTACAGGCTGGAGGGTGAGATGCACAGCTCATCCCCAGAGAGACTTACCTGAGCTTCTGAAGGTCCTTTTTGTTTTTTCATCTTGAATTATGTGGTGAAGAGTGTCTCAAGTCCAAGAGCAGACACACTTGTGTGTCCCCTCCCCCCTCCTTTGTTCCTCTCTTTGAGCTGTGTCCACTGGAGGAGCATTGTATGGTGCCCCTNAAAAAAAAAAAAAAAAAAAAAAAAAAAAAAAATCCCTTCGATGTTCCTCATGGCCTCCAGGTCTTCGTCCAGGCTTCTCAGAATTTCCCACGAGTCCTTCAAGATCTAGCCCCTGTTTCAGTCTCATCTTCTACACTTCTTTCACCTCCTAAACTCACACATACCCTATCCTCCAAACACAGTGAACTATTTGCAATTTCTCAACCAGCTGTGTGGTATATTTTTGCTTTTATACACATTCCTTGCTCTATCTGGAATAATCTACAACTTGTTTGCTCTAAAAACTCCTATTCTTTCAAAATCCAACTCAAGTATCCCAGAAGTCTTCGCCCCGAAGGCCCCAGGCAGTTACGCTCCCTCCCACATGCCCCTGTAGTCTCCTGTGCATGACTCTATAGCAGCTCTCAATAACTGTGGGATGATTTTACCTTCCCACCAGAGTGTAATTTCCTTGAATTCTTGAGTTTTGTCTCATTCACCTTGTGAACACAG
>NW_007738474.1:38806-43760 GCF_000696425.1 Galeopterus variegatus | reverse complement strand
GGGGGGGGGGGGGCGGGGGACGGGGCAGGGCAGGGGTTGCTAGGAGAGGCACTGGGGGAATGCTGCTGCTGTGGGCAGCTTAGCCTAATAGATCTAAGCCTGCTAAATTGGGCCCCAGGGGACCCAGAAGCACCTCAGTTCCTTAAATCTCTTTTCTCTTACCATTTTAATTGTACAAAAACTAGAAGAAAGGCTCTTTTAGTCAGTAGAATAATACATACTTTAAGTCATTAGTTCTTTTTGGGGTGGAACCTGGGTTACAATACCAGAGGAACAAAATAAACACAGTTACCTTCCTTTTTGGTTTCCTTTCTGCTCAGTTCTGATTTTGGTACTTCATGAAGATTGTGGACTTGAGTTGAAAACTACAGCTTTAAATCATCAGAGATTTTTTTTAAAGGTATTTAATAATCCCTAGCAAAAAAATTAGAGATTTTGAATATCAGAAATATTACATGTACCAGCCTGGTACATCTTTAAAGATGGAAAACAAGAGAGTCCTAATTTAGTAAGAATAATAACTACTCAGATTTTGATGTAATGTCTATCAGGCCAGATATTAAGTATGCATTATCTGCAAAGCCCAGTTACCAGCACCGCACTCTCCCGAGTGAGCCACTGGGCCGGCCTGCAAAGCCCAGTTACAAGTCATAAATTCTATTCTCTTTCCTTGTGTAATATCAAAATTCATGAATATTCATCAGTGTTCATTTCAGCAAGACTGAACTAGGGAACTTAATCTAGCTGTTTTCTGTTATCTAAGCCACCTGGGGCAGGACTGGGAGCTTTCGCTGCCAACAGGACCACTCTTCCCTTCACCTGGTATCCCTTCTGTATAACTTACCTCATGTCCGAGAGCCTGGGGGCACATCCACCTGCGTCAGGCCTATACCGCTGCTTGCTTGTGGGGGGACCTAGGCATGCTGGGTAGCCTTTATGAGCCTCAGTTTCCCCTGTAACACGGGTTGTGGTTGGGGCTAGATGATGGTTGTCTAGAGGCTCAACACTTGTTAGCTGCCATTATTATTGCCCCAACCCTTACTCCAGGCAAGAGCGACAGCCAGGAGCACTGGAAAAGAGCCTGGCTCTGGACAAGCATGAGAAATGGAGTGGACAGAGCACACAGGAGAATCCTGATGGGCATGTGTTTGGAGTTGCTTTTCCCCAGAGGCTATAAATGCAAGGCTCTGCTACACTTAATTGATTACATTTTAAGTTTTGATATATACTTTGGCATAATGAATTATAATTTATTATAATTGGGAGGTAAAGGGAATTATCCTGGGAACCTACCCTGTGCCAAGCAGTGTGCCAAAAATTTACTTTAACATGTTCTTTCCTTTAATACAACAGCATTGTGAGATAGGTAGAGATATTTTCCTTTTAAAGGTGAACAGGAGACCCAAAGAAGATAACATAGACAAGGCCATAAACCTAAGGGGTCTCAAGTGTCTTCTTATATCCTCTCAAGCAGGAAACTTGACTTTTCTTTTTAAGATAATTATGTAAACATTCTGAAATAATCAGAAACTTTTTTTTTCTAATTTCTTTCCTACAGAGAGAGGAAATAATGCATTACTTATACTACCTCTCCTTCAAGTGTTCAGAGGAATTTTATTCTTTCTGTATTAACACTCCTTTACATTATTCAATACAAAAAGGCAGACAGTGTTATCCTCACTTTGCAGATGGTTTATAGGAGATGTTGAGAAGCTAAAAATAAATGATTTAGAAATGTTCCTTACTAAATATTCATTATTCTGATATAAAACAAGTTAGTTTTCATATACTACATTTAAACTCAGTCTAGGTGCAAATCAGGCAAATGGCTCAGCAAAAAGTAAAATATATTAGGGTTGAATTACTATGAGTAAGAATGGTATACCATAAATTTAGAGTTAATAAGTGAATGTACATTTTACCAGTCAATAGTTTCTTAAAGCTGCAAATGTTGAACTATGCAATTTAAAAAGCATTTTATCAGTTGAAATTTATTCATTAAATTATTTGATAAATATATGTGAGTATCAAAAATTGCCCATGCTGTGTTAGTTTCTAAACATAGAATTCCACCTCATGAAATCTGAAGGGAAGGCACAAATAAGCATGAAATTACGGTGTTGATAAAAGCTATAGAGTAAAGGTTTATGGTACTATAAAATGCATAATAGGAGGGTTTGACGCATTCAGAGAGAAAGGGAAGTCCTCCCTGAAGAACTAATGATACGATTGAGCCTGATATCTGAGGGAAGAGTAGAAGTAGACAGTGAAAGAGACCAGCTACGGGGTTAGAGCATCCACGATAGAGATGGCTTCAGAAGCCCAGGCAAAATACAAGGGTGTTTTCAGTATGGGATTTGCAGTAGAGTTTGAAAGAAGAGGGCTTCAGTAAAAAATAGGGAAAGGCCGAGCCCGTGGCACACTCGGGAGAGTGCAGCGCTGGGAGCGCAGTGACGCTCTTGCCGCGGGTTCGGATCCTATATAGGGATGGCCGGTGCGCTCACTGGCTGAGCACGGTGTGGGCGACACCACACCAAGGGTTGCGATCCCCTTCCTGGTCACGAAAAAGACAAAAAAAAATTGGGAAGAAGTACTGTCCGTGAGATTTAATGATGGCTTAAATATGAGGTTGAGGGAGAAGGAACTGTCCTGTGGCTTAGACGCTATGAATTAATATTGTGACTGAAGATTTAACCACAGGCCTAAAAGGAAATTAGTGTGAGCAGTCTCAGTCCATCCTTCTGTAAGACTATATCCTTTTTAATTGACTTTAAAATTTACAGAGGAATAGATTCTGTATTCTCTTCTTCAGTGACTTCTATATATATTTTATCTGAAGATATCTGCTAGGAATTTTAATATGAGAAGGTAGCATAATGAACTTTTCATGCCTGTTTTCTTTTTATTTTAACTGGTAGAATCTTAAGAAGATTCAAGAAATGGAAAAGAGTGATGAATCCAGCACAGACCTGGAGGAGCTGAAAAATGCTGACTGGGTAAGACTGCTGGATGTGCTTTCTGATCTGTTTATTGTCCAAGAAATTGTATGATGCTTTTTAAAATTCTGGTCATTAAGAACTATAGTAAGAATTGATCATGTATGGATTTGAAGGCTTAGTCTTGCATTTGAGCTTTCTGATTTTACGAGAACCATCCACAGTGTCTCTGGGAATTTTGGTGTTTTAAAATATTAACATTTCTAATTATATAAATAACCTTAACATACTCTTGTGTTTAAATCAAAGTTTAAGTTCTGTGTTCAGGATTAGGTGTAAAACTAATGGTGTAGTACATTCATTTATCCAGTAAACAGTTACTGGATCAGTGCCCTGGGGATGCAGAATGAGCAATATGGGGTCTCTGCCCTTATGAAACTAAGTGTAGAACAGAAGACAAGTTTATGGAACAGATGATTATGGCATATTCATGTGACATGCTTTGAATATCTACTGTTTTTCAAGCAAGGTACTAGATTCTGGGACACCAAGAGTCACTGCCCTCATATAAAACTTGAAGGTGGTAGGCATGACAACCTTGGGGACCAGACAGTCAATGTCAGGAAATGTTAGATTTGGTAAGTCAGGTATCAGGTGGAAAGGGGGAAGGCATGTTTTGGGATTCTGACTTTTTAGGTTAAGGGTACTGGATAAATAATGACATTATTAAATGAAGGAATATAGGAATAGATGCAGATTTAGGGGATATGAATGGGTCGCTTTTGACCATATTAGATTATAATTGTTACATTCTTTTCTAACAGCTTTATTAAGGTATTATAGACATATAATAAGTGCATATATATAGAATGTACAATTTGATAAGTTTTGACGTATATATGTGTATATATCCACACGTATACACACATNAATAACACTAAGGTTCAAGGTTTGATCCCTCTACTGGCAAGCTGCCAAAAGAATGAAAAAAGGAAAGAATGAGGGAGAGATGTGATATCTTTAATGGCAGAATATAGACATCTCGAAATCTCCCTAGTGTGATAAGGGGTAAATGATAAAATCTCCAGAATGCACATGATGACGGTTGTGTTTTTTATGTAACTGTGACTTTAATTTCTGAAAAGTATGTACAAGTTTTGCCAAACAGTAATGTACAGAAAACTGGCTATATGAAAAAGTCTGTTTGAATTATTTTATAAATTATAGCAAAAGCTTCTAATATGAGTAATCATCTCCTAATTTACTGTTTTGTGAGTTCAGAGTTTCATATTGTCAGGTTTTCTTAAATCCTGAGGAAATAAAGAAAAGAGACAGTGTTTTAAAAGGTGAGATGATACTTGAATTGGATCTTAAAGGAATGAGTAAGAAAAGTGGAGAAGCTGGGATAAGTGCATTCCCAAGAAAGAAATCCAGATATTTTAGGGATATTAGAATATTTTTAATGGGAAAATCTAAGAATCTTTTTAAATATGAATATTTCAGAAGGCATTCTAATGGATACCCCTCAAATCCTTTTTGGAACAAGAGAATGATAAATGGTATACATTTTTCTAAAATCACAAATCGTTCTTGAAGACATTTTTCAGGAATTTAATCAGTTATTTTATGTAGAAGATTCTTANTTGTATGAATATATTGCACTTTATCTGTTCATCTGTTAGTAGTCATTTGGGTTGTTTCCTGTTTGTAATATTTTAAATTTATTGATAGATATCTTAACTGAGATATCTGGAACATTTAAGAGTAAGGTTAAAAAACAAGTTGCTTGTATTGTCTTAAAGGCTAGTGCTGTTATTTTAGAATAATGTTGATTATCAGTTTTCCTTTGCATAGGAGAATACTATGATAGTGTTGCTCTAGGTATATTTAATCTTGGCTAATACATTTTTAAAATCAGTTTTCCTAGTCATTGAAGCCAGATAAATAACTCTAGATATTCAGAAGTTAGCAAACAGCTAGTATGAACTTGAACTAAAAATTTAATTTTTTACCTTAAG
>NW_007738474.1:35836-37322 GCF_000696425.1 Galeopterus variegatus | reverse complement strand
TGTTTTACTTTTCAGTGAAGTAGAGACTGTAATATGTTAGGTGATAGGCGGGGGAACAAAAAGTTTAAAGTATAATAATATACATATTTAATACGGTTTATATTATTTTATATTATTACTTTCATATAAATCTAATTTTATTCTCAACTGTTTAAGGTAGACAAGGCAACTTATTTGTGGATAAGAAAACTGTGATTAAGTAATGTGTTCAGAGATAGTAACATTAAAAGTGTCATTTCTGAGCATTTTCTATGTACAGAATACTGTACATCAGCTCTGATCTTCTCAGCAAGTTATGAAGTACCATTTTCTTTCATTGTTGTAGAAACTAAGGCTCAGAAAGTTGCAGTGACTTGCTGGATATCAAATAGCTAGTAGGTGGTTCTGTCAGTCAGCTATGGCCACAGTAATGCTGTGTAACTAACCACTACAAAATTACAGCAGCATAAAGCAAAAACACTTAAGGAGCTTACGGATAAGCTCGACTCTACAGGTGTCGATTTATCCTTATCCTGGCAACACGAGCCAATCCAGGCTTGATATTCTCATGGCAGTTATAGAAACGTGCTTTTGCAGCCTTTGGTCTCATCACACCCACCACTGTTCTGGTGGCCAAGCTAAGTATATAGCCAAACCTAAGGCTGGGGTGTGGCAAATATATTCCTCCTTAGTGAGCAAAGTCACATAATAGGGTGTAAACACAGGGAGGTATGAAGAACTGGGGCCCTTGATAGAGCCTGCCACAGTGGTGGAGCTAGGATTTAAAACCAGGTACCTCAGCAGTTAGAGCCTGTGGATTCTTGGCTGGCTTTCTACCCATCTTCTACTATTCTAACATCTAATTTTTAAAATACCTTGCTTGGTTTATTCAGTGTTTTGTAATCTAAGCTCTTCATTTCTTCTGTATGGTTGTAGCTATATTAAAGGAAACTAGTACATTTATTCATCGATGGCTCTCCACCCTTGGTTCATTCAGGCACGATTCTGGGTACAGGTGATGAGGGATTTGCGGAATGGGGTAAAACTTAAGAAGGTCCAAGAGAGGCAGTACAACCCTTTGCCCATTGAATATCAGCTCACTCCTTATGAAATGCTAATGGATGACATTCGGTGCAAGAGATACACTTTGCGAAAAGTGATGGTAAGTAACAAAGAAAACTATTAATGGACTCAAATGATTATTCTTCTATAACCATATATGTTGTAAATTGTCTTATGTTATATTTTTAAAATTATTTCTTCTAATAATAGTACACTTGGTCATCATAGAAAATTTGGAAAATACATTAAGCTCAAAGAAGGAAAATTACAAACATGTAATTTCACAAGTCAGAGAAAAACTTTGGTAACGTGTTGGTGTATAGCCTTCAGTCTTTTCCCTATGCGTTTCATTTGGACAAAATGTATTAGTGTTGAATACTTTGTTGTTGTTTTTTTTTAAAAGATGACCGGTAAGGGGATCTTAACCCTTGACTTGGTGTTGTCA
>NW_007738474.1:30655-35435 GCF_000696425.1 Galeopterus variegatus | reverse complement strand
CACAAGTCAGAGAAAAACTTTGGTAACGTGTTGGTGTATAGCCTTCAGTCTTTTCCCTATGCGTTTCATTTGGACAAAATGTATTAGTGTTGAATACTTTGTTGTTGTTTTTTTTTAAAAGATGACCGGTAAGGGGATCTTAACCCTTGACTTGGTGTTGTCAGCACCACGCTCAGCCAGTGAGCAAACTGGCCATCCCTATATGGGATCCGAACCCGTGGCCTTGGTGTTATCAGCACCACACTCTCCCGAGTGAGCCACGGTGGCAGCCCGAATACTTTGTTTTATAACCAGTTATGTTTGCCTAACGTATTGTAAATATTTTTTCCATGTCATTATATATTCAACATCATTTTTTCTAAATGGCTACATTTTTTCCAGCTTGTGGCTATACCAGAGCTTATTAAACTAATCACCTTATACCCGGATATAAGCAGCATTTTGTGTATCCTTGCATATAAATCTTTTTGAATAGCCACAGTGAAATCCTTGAGTTAAGTTCTTAGAAGTGGAATATCCAGTTCATCAGCAAATCCTGACATCTCTACCTTTAAAATATGTCCTGCCTCTGACCACTTTTCACCACCTCATCTTCAGATTCCTTCTGTTCCAAGCCACCATCATCTCTCATTTAGACTATTACCCTGGTGTTTAGTTTAAGTGATTTTTTGCTTTCACTCTTGCCTCCTTTCAATCTGTTTTTCCCGAGAACAGCCAGAGTAAGCCTCTTAAGTAAAAATATGATCATGTCATTGAGAACTTCCCGCTGGCTCTCCATCACACTTAGAACAAACTCCACATCCTTAGGTTGGCCTGCAAGCCCACATGATCAGGTCCAGTCACCTCTCAGGCCTCATCTGCTACCCTTCTGGGCTGATTTCTCCTCTTGAGCCACCGTGATCTCACCGGTGTTGTAGAAGTGCCTGATGTGCTCCTGCAGTGGAGCCTATGCCTTTGCTCTTCCCTCTCCTTGGACCTCGTTTTTCCCACGTGGTCATATAACTTGCCTCTTCCCTTTTCAGGTCTCTGCTCCAGTGTTCCCTCCTTAGAAGTGCTCTCTGTGGGGCTGAGCCGTGGCGTACTAGGGAGAGTGCGGTGCTGGGAGCGCAGCGATGCTCCCGCTGCGGGTTCGGATCCTATATAGGACTGGCCGGTGCACTCAATGGCTGAGTGCGGTGCGGGCGACACCACACCAAGGGTTGCTATCCCCTTACTGGTCACGAAAAAGACAAAAAAAAAAAAGAAAAAGAAGTGCTCTCTGTGTCTTTACCTATGAGTTTCACTAACTGATACTGCCATGTATTTTCAGACTCACCGTCAGTTTCCCTTATAAAAATAGGGACTTAGTTCTTTTCACTGTTTATCTCCTGTGAATAGAACATGTGCCTAATATGCAGCCAAATACCAAATCCTGTGCTCAGTTAATAGTTGTGGGATGAATTAATGAATTCTATCCACATTTCTGAGAAAATGTAATCAGAGTTATTTTATGTAAAAGATTCTTATGAAACACATCACTTGGTATTATATAATACATTGGTTTAATAGTTGTTTGCTCTGTTGTTGATTTTAATAAGCTACAATAGTTCAGCTAAATATTGTGTTGATTTTCTTTTCAGTAAATCTGATTTACTTTACAGATGTGGAAACTGAAATTTAGAGATGCTCAGTAGTAATTTTCCAAGTTCAGACACAAGTTATAATTCAAAGCTGGATTTCAGTACCATTCAGTCTGACCCCAGAGCCTGTGCTGTGTACAGCAAACATATTGCCTAATTGCCTTCAGAAATACAGTGATGATTATTATTTGCAACAGAATAATTATGCCCATTTCTTCACATCCTGAAGGATGAGCAAAGGCAGCCATGTTTTCCTGCTGAGGACACTGGGCTCTTTTCACCAAACTTCTAGAAACTGAGTGGGGTGCTGCCATGCGCCTGGCAGTGTTCTGCACATTCTCCATGGAATGTGGTGTGGGCTGCTGGCTTTGCTCCCTTCACAGCCATCTGTGTACCAGGGGAATCTGACTCATCAATGCCAAGCACTTGCAATGCTGTGTAAAACTAAGAGGAACTTCTGTCTTAGAAGACAAATGAAGCGCCATAAAAACACACAGGATTCAGTAAGGGGACACGAAAATCAACTACACTGTATATTGATAAAATTAAATTAAATTAAAAACAAAAAACAAAACCACACTTGTAAATGCATCACAGGGGCATCACTGCTGCCTGAAGGTAGACCTCCAATTTATGGGCAGCACAAGGAGCATTCAGTGATCTTACATGTGGGGAGTAAAATGGTTAGAACAGTAAGAGTGGGCCTCAGAGTGAGAAGAGGTCATAGAAGGTTTATGTTAACACTAAGTATTCAGTGACTAACAGGTAATAGTTATATCCAGATGCAATTCACCATGCTTTTCCATACATTTTTCACGAAACACATTTGCCTTTTCTCTATTTACACATTGATTATAGAAAGGCATGAATAAAAGCAAAAGTTCTTTGAAAATCTTTCACCTGGAACATTCTCCCTATTCATTTATTAATTTATACATAGATAGATAATCATTTTGCACAAAGAGAAACACATTGTGTGCGCCAATTACAGCCTTTTTAAGTGTGTAAAGAATGAATGTAGATTGGTCTTTCTCATTTTTAAAATGGTGGCAGAGTATTTTCTTGTATATATGTGCCATGACTTATTTACCCAACCCCCTATTAATAGACATTTAGGTTGTTTCTGGTTTTTATTGTTTTAATGAGTATCGTGATAAACATCTAAATATAAACATCTTATCCAATTATCTCCTTGGTTTAAATTTTTGTTGGTGAGATGCCCAGGGTCCTAGGAAGGAGCCGAGGGTAGCCCCCTCTACCCAGAAGCAGGCAAGAGAGCACACCCTGGGTCCTAGGCAGGAGTTGAGGTTATCCCTCTCTACCTGGAAGCAAGCAAGAGAGCACACCCACGGGGTCCTAGGCAGGAGCTGAGGGCAGTCCCCTCTGCCTAGAAGCAGGCAAGAGAGCATACCCAGCGTCCTAGTCAGTAGCTGAGGGCAGCACCTCCCGCCCAAAGACATGAAAGAGAGCACAATGAAAGCACCACTTCTGCATGGGTGGCCCAGAACAGCTACCACCACAGCCACCCCTGCCGCCAAAGCAGCTCAATGCCACAGCAGTAGCCATAGCCACCATGCAGGCAGCCCACCCAACACTGGACTGCATTGGCACAAGGAGAGTCACCAGTGGAGACCAGAAAAAGAAGAGGATGTCTCTCTCCTCAAAGCCCACTTCAGAATAATATAAGAAGCACCTGTCCTACCAGATGACCAGACATCAGTGTAGAAATACTAGAGATATGAAAACCCAAGCAAATATGATACCACCAAAAGAATGCAGTAATTCTCAAATACCAGACCATATAGAGCAGGAAACCTTTGAAATGACTGAAAAGGAATTCAGAGCAACAATCTTAAGGAAACTCACTGAGATATGAGAAGACTCAGACAACATAATGAAATGAGAAAAAAAAATTCAGGATATGAAGGAGGAAATTTACAAAGAGATTAATACCTTAAAAAAGAATGTAGCAGAACTCATGGAACTGAAAGATACACTCAACAAAATAAAAAACACAAGCAAAAGCTTAAGAAGCAGGCTCGAACAAGCAGAAGAAAGAATTTCTGATCTTGAAGATAGTCTTTTCAAGATAATCCAGGCAGACAAAAAAAAAAATTTTTTTTTAAATGATGGAAATCTAAGAAAGCTAGCAGACAACCTTAAGTGCACAAACATTCAAATCATGGGTGTTCTAGAAGGGGAAGAGAAAGGAAAAAGCATGGAAAACCTATTCAATGAAATAAAAGAAAACTTTCCAGGTAAAGGGAGATCTTCAGATTCAGGAGGCTTACAGATCCCCAGAAAGATCCTCTCCAAGACACATTGTAGTCAAACTGATAAAGCTCAAAGACAAAGAGAGAATCATAAAAGAAGAGAAAACCATCAAGTCACCCACCTATAAGGGAGCTCCCTCTCAACAGAAACTCTTCAGGCCAGAAGAAAATGGAATGATATATTCAAATTACTGAAAGAAAAGAATTGCCAGCCAAGAATACTATACCCAGCAAGGCTGTCCTTCAGAAATGAGGAAGAAATAGTGTATTTTCCAAACAAAAACTGTGGGAGTTCATCACTGTACAACTAGTCCTACAAGAAATCCTCCAGGAAGTCCTGTATCTGGGATCTGAAAAATGATAATCACTACCACACATACACAAGAAAACAAAACCTACTGAACAAAAATGCAAACGAGAAAGGAAAGAAACAAAATCTTACCACCACAAAAACCCATAGTGACAATGTAATAATGCTCCTGCTTTAGTTCTCATTTTAGTAATTTCGGTCTTCTGTCTTTTTTCTTGGTCAGTTTAGATAAAGGTTTGCAAATTTTATTGATCTTTTCAAAGAATCAACTTTTCATTTTGTTGTTTTATAATTCTGTTTCATATATTTCTGTTGTAATCTTTGTTATTTCCTACTTATATTTGCTTTTGGTTTAGTTTGGTCTTTTTCTGTTCTCTTAAGGTAGTTTACATTACTGATTTGAGATTTTTCTTATTTATAATATAGGTGTTTATAAGTCTAAATATTCCTCTAACCACTGCAGGAGCCATGCGTCCTATAAGTTTTGATATGTTGATATCCTATAAATTTTGATAAGTTATTTTTTTTTTGTCTTTTTCCGTGTCCGGCAACGGATCGCAACCCTCAGTGTCGCCCCC
>NW_007738474.1:24800-30148 GCF_000696425.1 Galeopterus variegatus | reverse complement strand
CGGGAGCGCCACTGCACTTCCCAAGCGGCGCACTATAGCAGTGCGCCACCGGGCCGGCCCAAATTTTGATAAGTTTTATCCTATAAATTTTGATATGGTTTTTATCTCAAAGTACTCTCTAATTTCTCTGTGATTTTTCCTTTTGCCCATTGTTTATTTAGGAGAGTGTTGTTTAATTTCCACACATTTGTGAAATTCTAAATTTCCTTCTGTTACTATGGTCAGAGAACATATTTTCTATGATCTTAGTCTTTTTAAATGTATTAAAATTTGTTTTGTGGTCAAAAAATAAATAAATAAATAAATAGGTCTAACATCTATAAACAACAGAGCACAGCTTTGTAACACCAAGGTCAAGGGTTCAGTTCCTGGTACTGGCCAGTTGCCAACAACAACAACAGAAACTGATAAATAACAGTGCTGTCTAAAGGAAATGCTGTAAGAACTGTTCCAAGTCAAGGTAACAGAGTTGTTAAATTATACTCAAAGTAAAACCAAACACAATACTAGATACTGTGAAAATTGTCAGTCTCCTGCATATAGATGGATGTGCTTAAAGAAGCTCAAAATTCTCTAGTAGGGAGGGCAGGTGGGGTGCACTGCGATGTTGTTTTAATATTGGGACATTGAATGGATTTAATGATATTCCTGGATCTACTGAAATTGTTTGAAAATATTTTTCTTGGGATAAACCCATTGCTGTCATTGTAGTCTCAAAGTTGTGCAGATGGCTGGAGCCACTGACTAGTGAATTATTTCCTCTTCCTATTAACTGTTAAACTTACAAACTATTTAACTCAACTTAAAATGGAACTAATGCTATAAAACAAACCAACCTGCTTGCTGTGGATCAATTGAATTGTGTGCCCCAAAGTCCATATATGAGAAGCTTAATTCCCACTGTAACTGTGGAGAGTGGGAAATCCTATTGTGGTTATTGAAAGGTGGGACCTTGAAGAGGTGATTAGATTGTAGGACTGTGCAGTAATGAATGGATTAATAATGGTGGTCAGGGGTGTGGTTCTGAGGGCTTTAAAAGAGTGAATGAGGAGGTCGGTCTCTCTGCTCTGCCATTTTTTGCCATGTGAGATCTCTGGGTCACTGTCACCACCCACTAAGACCCTCACCAGATATATTGCTTAGACCTTGGACTTCCCAGCCTCCAAAACTATAAGCAGTAAACTTTGTTTTCTTATAAATCACCCAGTTCCTAGTATTTTGTTATAAGCAACAGAAATGGAATAAAACACTGCTTTTCTTAAAATAAATAAATAAAATTTTGTTGGTGAGATGAACAGATAGATAAAAAATAATGAACATTTTAAATTTTAATTCATTTTGCAAAATTTCTCTTCAGAAGGGTTGAATTTACACTTTACACTATTACCAGTGTTGCAAGATAATTCCTGTTGTCAATACTAGGTAATGTTTTTTTTTTCAAAAATGTATAGTATTAGAACTTTGTCCTCTCTGATTGGATGATCACTTAATGTTAAACTCTGATGATTTTTATGCAGAAGGAATTATTCAAAAGTTCATGTCAGTGATTAAAAGAAGCCTTAATAGATCATTAACATTTCTGTTTGATCTACCATTAATGTCTTTTACCTGTCATTCTTGATAATGCTAAATCTTTTCATTTTCATCAGAGAAAATTATTGTGTTAAATAGTAGTCTACCTGTCTGATACTAAGAATTGCTTAGGATAGATCCCTCTTGTAGATCCTGATTTATCAGGTTTCAGCTGGGATCTAGGAATCTGTATGTTATGTAAGCACCTTCAGTGAGGCTTGAGGAATTAATGGTATGTGATAGAATGACAAAGAACTGTGCATACAAGCTGGAAAGCCTTTGCAAGCATAAATAATTATTTTTCTGTTATGGTAAGTAAAAAGCTTTTAAATAAGAGTCTGATTTTTTTCTAATTTTCTTTCTTTTTTATTATTTATTTTTTAAATCAAGATAAAATTCATATAACTTAAAATTACCCATTTTAAAGTACATAGTTTAGTGGCATTTAGTATATTCACAAGGTTGTACAACCTCCACCTCTGTCTAGTTCCAGAATAATTTCATCATCCCAAAAGGAAACCCTGTACCCATTTGAAGCATAACTCCTCTTCTCCCCTCCCCCCAGTCCCTGGCAACCACTAATCTGCTTTCTGTCTCTATAGACTTTAACCTATTCTGGATATTTCATATAAAATACATTGTGACCCTTTGTGACTGGTTTCTTTCACTTAGCATAATGTTTTAAGATTCATCCACATTGTAGCATTTGGGAGTGATTTATTCCTTTTTATTGCTTAATAATTTTCCGTTGTATGGATATACCATATTTTGTTTATCTGCTCATCTTTTGATGGACATTTAGGTTCTTTCAGCTTTTTCACTGTTGTGAATAGTGCTGCTGTGAACAGTAGCATGCAAGATTTTGTTTGAATACCTGTTTTCAGTTCTTCTGGGTATACACCTAGGAGTGGAATGGCTGGATCATATGGTAATTCTATGTTTGACTTATTGAGGAATCACCAAATTCTCCCATTCCCACCAACAATGCCTGAGGGTTCTAATTTCTCCACATCTTTATCAACACTTATTATTAACCAATGGTAATTCTATGTTTGACTTATTGAGGAATCACCAAATTCTCCCATTCCCACCAACAATGTCTGAGGGTTCTAATTTCTCCACATCTTTATCAACACTTATTATTAACCATTTTTTTATAGCTACCCTAATGGGTGTAAATGTAGTATCTCATTGTGGTTTTTATTTGCATTTGCCTGATGAGTAATGATTTTGTGCATGTTTTTATGCTTGTGGGTCATTTGTACATCTTCTTTGGAAAAGTGTCTATTCACATCCTGTACCTGTTTTTTAATTGGGTTGTTTGTATTTTTGTTGTCAAATTGTAAGAGTTTTTTATGTATTCTGGATACTGGGCCTTAGGCAGATATATAACTTGCAGGTATTTTCTTCCATCCTGTAGGTTGTCTTCTCACTCTCTTGATAGTGTCTTTTGATGTGCAAAAGATTTTAATTTTACTGAAATTCAATTTCTCTATTTTTCTTCTGTTGTTCTGCATTTGGTGCCATATCTGAGAATCCTTTGCCAAATTCAGGTCATGAAGATTTTCTCCAATGTCTTTTCTGTCAGAGTGTGAGCTAATAGTCTAATGCCCACCAAACTGAGAAGGTATCCTGAGACCAAAGGACCAAGCAGGCAATTCCCTACAGTTTACAAGGAGTTTGTTATTGTTGTCATTAATGGGTGGTTACTTACTGGGAATGGATCAGGTGGACTCTTGAATTCAAATGATGAGCAGCTGCTTTCTCTGCAACCCCAGCGGGGAGGAGTTGAAGCTTATGAGACAAACGTGGAGCTATGCCAAAGAGAAAAAGGCTACACAAGTGGAAGATTCCCAGGTACCTCACAGTGTCCTGTTGCTTATCTTTGGGGTTTCTAGAGTCATTGCCCTTATCTTACACAAGCATAGCATTCTGTTACTTTCTGTTCCTCAGTTGTTAAGCAACCTGTGCAGGGAAAAGATTGTAACTATTCAAGCCTGAGCTCCAAAGACCACAAAAATGGAATGAGTTTTGACTGGCATTTCTACCCTCTTCTAAGACTTCTATAATTTTAGCTATTTTTGATCTCCTTTTAATTAATTTAAGTGTGTGGTGTGAAGTAAGGGTCAAATACCATTCTTCTACATGTCGATACCCAGTTGTCCCAATACCATTTGTTGAACTTATTTTTTCTCCACTTAATGGTCTTGGCACCCTTGTTGTAAATCAATTAAACATAGATATATGGGTTTCTCTCTGGACTTTGAATTCTGTTTCATTGATCTGTCTATCCTTATGCCAGTCCTATACAGTTTTTGTTTGTTTTTTCACCTTTCAATAATTATTTCGTAGTCCTTACACTGTTTTGATTACTTTGTTGTAAGTTTTGAAATCAGGGTGTATGAGTGTCCAACTTTATCTTTTTCAAAATTGTTTTGACTATTTGGAATTCCTTGAGATTCTGTATGAATTTTTCTATTTATGAAAAAAAAAAGCCATTGGGATTTTGATAGAGATTGAATTAAATCTGTAGATCACTTTGGTCAGTATTGTCATTGTAACATTATTAAGTCTTCTAATCCATAAACATGGGATGTCTTTCCATTTGCTTAAGTGGTCTTTTATTTCTTTCAGCTATCTTTTGTAGTTATCAGTATACAAGCCTTGCACCTCATTGGTTTAGTTTATTTATAAGTATTTTATTCTTTTTGATGTTATTGCAAATGGAAATGTTCTCTTTAATTCTTTTTTGGATTGTTCATGTTCGTGAATAAGGCAGTTGGGTCCCAAAGTCAATAGAAATGAACAAAGCACCCAGTAATAAAGCAAGCAAAACTTTATTAAAAGAGGAGATAGACTTATGTATACATAAGGGGGGTAGTGACAGGAAAGTTAGCCCCCTGAGGGGAGCTGTTCAGGGTCCTTTATAGGGAAAGGGGTTAAAGAGTGCAGACCAGTGTCGTTATTCTTCACCTCTGGAGGTGGTCCATTCTGTTCCTCCTGCATGCGTCATGGGCTCATGCCCAGTTAGGGCTTTGGTCCTTGCGCCTGCTCAGTAGGTCCAAGATGGTGGTGGTGTTCCTTATCATCACCCTAGGAGGGTCATTGTAGCAGTCACCTTGAAGCTTTATCCACATGTGGGAACCCCTAAAGGGGTCTTAAGGTTAATCTGTAACTTAATTTTTACAATTATGGTAAAAAAGTGTTGGGGAGGGGTTTTACAACTCAGTGAATATCTGTTCCTCTCTTATCTCAGTTTGTTTTATCAGGGTGGGCCATGTTATAATCATGTGCCCAGGGGGTCCCATGACTGAGGAGTGGAAAATTAACGAAGTGTCCTTTGCAGGGAAAATGGAGTCAGTTTGGTTCACAAGCCTAGCCCTATTCTGTTTATTTGTTGCTAGTGTATAAATACCAACAGTTTTTTTTGTGTTAGTCTGGTATCTAGCAACTTTGCTAAATTTGTTTATTAGCGCTAATAGTTCTTCTGGTGGATTCTTTAAGATATTTTATTTTATATATATGTTCACATTATCTGTGAAGAGAGATATTTTTACTTCTTCCTTTCCTGCCTGAATGTCTATTAATTACCCTGGCTAGAACCTCCAGTACAATGTTAAATATAAGTGGCAAAAGCAGGCATCCATGTCTTATTCCTGAGTAAAGTAAGTCGTTTGGTCCTTCACCATTAAATATGATATTGGGTATGGGTTTTCATAAATGACTTATTATGTTAAGGAAGTTGCATTCCATTTTGGTGAGTGTTTTTCTTTTTT
>NW_007738474.1:22966-23753 GCF_000696425.1 Galeopterus variegatus | reverse complement strand
GTCTCTTTACCTGTTATAGGTCTTTTCAGATTTACTTTTTCTTTTCTTTGTTTCTCCTTCTCCTTCTCCCCCTCCCCTTCCTCCTTCCTTTGCCTCTCCCCTTTCTATTCCTGTTTTGGTAGTTTTTGTCTTTCTAGGAATTTGCCCGTCTCATCTAGATTATTGATTTGTTGATGTACAATTATCATGGAATTCTCTTGTAATCCTTTATACTTCTATAAGAGCTGTAATAATGTCCCTATTTTATCTTCTGGTTTTTGTACTTTGAATCTTCTCTTTTTCATTGTCAGTCTATCTCAAGGTATGTCAATTTTATCAATCTTGTCAGTGAAATAACTTTGGTTTTGTTAATTCTGTCCATCATTTTTCTCTTCTCTCATTTATCTCTTCTTTAATTTTCAATATTTCCTTCCTTCCTGCAATCTATGGATTTAGTTCTTTCTGTAGATTCTGAAGGTGTAAAGAAACTCAGGTTATTGACTGGAGATCTTTTTAAATTTAGTTGTTTGCAACTATGAATTTCTGAGCACTGTTCTTGCTGCATCCCATAAGTTGTTCTATGTTGTTTTCATTTTCATTCATCTCAAAATGTTTATATTTCACTCATAATTTTTTCTTTGACCAATTGGTGGTTAGGAATGTGTTTTTAAAATTTACAGTTTTCGGGCCGGCCCATGGCTCACTCGGGAGAGTGTGGTGCTGATAACACCAGGGCCACGGGTTCGAATCCCATATAGGGATGGCCGGTTTGCTCACTTGGGAGAGCGTGGTGCTGACAACACCAAGT
>NW_007738474.1:20349-21802 GCF_000696425.1 Galeopterus variegatus | reverse complement strand
TGTCTCTTGTGACAGTTTTTGTCTGAAAGTCTATTTCTTCTGATATTAATATTACTACCCCACTTTGCTTTTTATAACTGCATCAGTTTGTTTTCTGTCGTTTTTCACCTGGGTGTCTACAAAACTCAGAGCACAGGGAAACACTACTGAGTAGCCTGTGAGAAAACAGAACCCAAACAAGGTAGAGACTGGATAGGGAGTATTTTTCCACTTCAATACTATAAGTATTGGAACATGACAAGGAGGAGAAGCTAAATATTATATACAGACTAGGACATCACCTCACTGGCCTATAAGCAAGGGAACCCCAACAAATGATGGGAGGAGAAGAAATTGAAGCATTGGGTGCCTAGAGGTTAAAAAAAAAAATGGTGAAAATTATGGTCCTCCTCAGTGCATATAAGCTACCTAAATAACCCACTAGAATCAGAAATGAAGGGATTTGAGGGATTCCATCTGGTAGGCAGACAGGGACTAGGTATCATTTATTGGGACCCTATTGCAAAGGTTGAAAACCTCTTATAAAATGGAATGTACAGATCTTAAGAGTACCTTTGCTGAGTTTTAACAAATGTATATACCTTTGTAGCCCAAATTGCTATCAAGACATAGAATATTATTGTTATCCCAGAAAATTTCCTCATATGCCTTCTCTGTCAATCCTTGACCTCACTCTCTTATAGGCAGACACTGTTCTGATTTCGTCTACTGTAGGTTAGTCAATCTCAGATTTCACATAAGTGTATTCATATAGTATGTGCTATTTTACATAAGACTTGGTTCACACATCATACATGCCTTTGACATTTATCTACATTGTGTATAACAGTAATTCATTCCTTTTTATTGCTAAGTAGTATTGAACAGTATAATATATTACAGTTTGTTTATCCATTCTCCTATTGATGGATAGCTGAGCTGTTTCCAACCTTTTGAGATTATAAATAAATCATCTATGAACTTTCTTATCCAAGTCTTTTTGTGACTATATATTTTCATTTCTCTTGTGTTAATATATAGGAGCAGAATTGCTGGGAAATAGGGTAGGTGTATGTTTGGTTTTATAAGGAATCTGGCAGACCTTTTCCCAAACGGTAACATTTCACATCCCATCAACAATGTGTGAGAGTCGCAGTAGATCCATAACCTCGCCTGCATTTGGTGTTGGCAATCCTTTCAATTTTACCTATCCATATGGGTCTGTAATGGTGTCTCTGTGTGGTTTCAATTTTTATTATGTTTACTTCTCAGAGGTCTAATAATGTTCAGCACTCTTCCTTTATGACAGGATTTTTGAAATCTTCTCTTTTTTTTTTTTTACCTTTTTGTCTTTTTTACTGACCGGTAACGGGATTGCAACCCCCGGTGTCGCGCCCGTACCGGGGACCGGCAACGGGATCGCAACCCTTGGTGTCGCGCCTGCACTGCGCTCAGCCAGTGAGCGGGAACCGGT
>NW_007738474.1:18044-19293 GCF_000696425.1 Galeopterus variegatus | reverse complement strand
AAGCAGTGGAGAAAAATTGGTCTTCTAAATAATGATTTGTTGTCAGTTAGATTTCTTTATGAGAAAAAAATGCATCTCGACCCTTACTTCATACTACACACATAAGAAAAAATCTCACATGGGTTTAGATCTAACTGAATGTAAAACAAAGTTTCTAAAAGGTAACAATATCTGCAAGTACTGAGGTAAGCAAAAAATTCTTAAATATGACAGGTGTACATATGTGTACCAAAAGACACATACAGGAGTATACCCATTAGCATTATTTGCAATAGCCATAATGTGAACATAATCCAAATGTCCACCAACAGTAAAATTAGTAAATAAGTTGTGAGTAAATTAATGGAATATTAGCAATGAAATGAACTACTCCTGCATGCAGCAGTGTTATTGAATCTCACAGATGTAATGGTGAGCAATAGAAGCTAAACACACACACACAAAAAATACATATGAATTTATTTGAAGTTTTTAAAAAATTCAAATTATACTACAAAGCAAAATAACCAAATAAAAACAGACACTCGGACCAGTGGAACAGAATGGAGAACCCAGAAATCAACCCACAGACTTACAGCCAATTGATATTTGACAGAGGCAACAAAAACATACATTGGGGAAGGACAGCCCCTTCAATAAATGGTGCTGGGAAAATTGGATATCCATATGCAGAAGAATGAAATTAGACCTGCACCCTCACCATATACTGAAATCAACTCAAATGGATTAAAGATTTAAGTATAAGACCTGAAACTGTAAAACTACTAAGGAAAATAGAGGGGAAACACTTCAGGAAGTAGGACTGGGCAAAGAGTTTTGAACAAGAGCCCAAAAGAAAAACTAAATGGGATTGTATCAAACTAAAAAGTTTCTGCACAACAAGGAAACAATCAACAACTTAAAATGACAGCCTACAGAGTGGAAGAAAATATTTGCAAGCTATGCATCCGATAAAGGATTAATACCAGGAATATACAAGGAACTCAAGCAGCTACACAGTGAAAAAAATAATAATCTGATTAAAAAATGTGCAAAGGAGTTGAATAGACATTTTTTGAAGGAAGACATATAAATGGCCAATAGGCACTTTAAAAAAAGCTCAACATCACTAATCATCAGGGAAATGCAAGTTAAAACCACACTGAGATATCACCTCAGCCCAGGTAGATTGGCTATAATCAAAAAGATGGATGGGCCGGCCCGTGGCTCACTCGGGAGAGTGCGGTGCTGATAACACCAAGGCCATGGG
>NW_007738474.1:14982-16889 GCF_000696425.1 Galeopterus variegatus | reverse complement strand
GATGGAATACTACTTGGCCATAAAAAAGAATGAAATTCTGCCATTTGCGCCAACATGGATGTGCTTGGAGAAACTTATGTTCAGTGAAACAAGCCAGGTACAGAGGGAAAAATACTGCATGTCCTCACTCATAAGTGGGAGCTAAGAAAGAAGGAAGGAAAGAAAGACCACAGTGGTGCATTGTACTCACAGATGACAGAAAGCATACATAGGATTGTGTGGGGGGAGAGGGGAAAGGAAGTCAGGGATTGAGTGGGGGACATTGGGAAAAACCGCAATTCATGGTAATGGGCATCCTGATACTATTGATCTCACTCATTGGTGGGAGCAAAAAATAGATTAATTAATTCACACGCACACACAAAAAAACCGGGGGGTGGGGCTGAAGAAGACTTAACAACTCCAACTCCTTGAAGTTGATATGACAAGCAAACAGAAAGGGCATTGTTGGGTGGGAGTGGGGAGAGGGAGGAGGGAGGGGGGTTTCGGTAATGGGCCACAATAATCAATCTCATTGTATATTGACAAAATAAAATTAAGGAAAAATAAATAAAATTTTTAAAAAATGAGTAAAATGTTTTATTTCTAATAACTTTGAATAACCTTTAAAGATGCAGATGTAGGGCCAGCCCGGTGGCGCACTGCTACAATATGCCACTTGGGAGCGCGGCGACGCTCCCGCCGAGGGTTTGGATCCCACATACAGACCGGCCACTCACTGGCTGAGCAAGATGCGGGCGCAACACCGAGGGTAGCGATCCCGTTGCCGGTCCCGGTCCGGTACGGGCGCGACACTGAGGGTTGCGATCCGTTGCCAGTCATGAAAAAAGACAAAAAGGAAAAAAAAAAGATGCAGATGTAGAAACAATATTTTTTAGTTATTGTACTTATTATAATTCACAAATTTTTAAAATTTAAATAAAGCATATTAAGGAAAATCTTATCAATTATGCAATCTTGTTACTATACAACAAACTAAATAATTTAATAATACATATCTCAGAATGAGAGGTGGTTATCTTTTAGCATTATATGTTTACAGGTATGTTAATAAGATTTTCTTATGTGTTTAACTTCAAATTCAGCTGCCTAAAATAATTTACTTCGGAAGCAAGATTGAGTTCAAGGTAGATGTTTTAAATTTTTCAGAGAGGAACATTTTATGTACTCAAAGTTTTTGTTTGTTTAAAGCATTGTGGCTCAAAAATAAAATCAAGTTTCTATAACTGATGTTACTTACCTATGGGTCTACTATGTGTGTTCATCCAGGAATCATTTCTCATTTCAGGTCAGAGAGCTTGTTTCAGGAAGTATTCTGTATTTAAATGAAATTAATTTCACTGACCNCTGACAACACCAAGACAAGGGTTAAGATCCCCTTACCAGTCATCTTTAAAAAAAAAAAAGATGGAGAATAACAAATCTGGTGAGGATGTGGAGAGAAGGGAGCACTCTTACACTGTTGGTGGGACTGTCAATTAGTCCAACCACTCTGGAAAACAGTATGGAGGTTTCTCAGACAATGACAGAGATAGATCTACCATATGATCCAGCAATCCTGCTTCTATGTGTATACCCAAAGAAATGGAAATCATCTTGCCGAAGGGATACCTGCACACCCATGTTCATCACAGCTCTATTTACAATAGCCAGGATGTGGAAGCAACCTAAGTGTCCATCCATGGACATCTGGATAAGGAAAATGTGATATATATACATGATGGAATACTACTTGGCCATAAAAAAGAATGAAATTCTGCCATTTGCGCCAACATGGATGAGCTTGGAGAAACTTATGTTCAGTGAAACAAGCCAGGTACAGAGGGAAAAATACTGCATGTCCTCGCTCATAAGTGGGAGCTAAGAAAGAAGGAAGGAAAGAAAGACCACAGTGGTGCATTGTACTC
>NW_007738474.1:11545-13161 GCF_000696425.1 Galeopterus variegatus | reverse complement strand
AAATCTCATGTAACATAAAATCCACAGTTGGGGAGTGGTGCCATGTCAGTCCTCTGGTTCTGCTTCTAGGTTGCATGCCCTCCTTAGACCAAGAAGCACTAGCTTTGCTCCTAAGGCTTACTAGAGGGCCATGTTACTACTAGGGCTGGGGGGTGGGGCACAGGGAAGAAGAGAAGAGCGGATGTTGGGTAGGAGTGGTCACAAGTGGAGAGGGGACTGGCCTGGAAGTGGAAGATCACGTTCTATTTTGTTCAAACAAAACTGGGAAACAAATATGACAAAATGGTCACAACTGTGCCTTCTGGGTGGTCAGAATTTAGGTTTTTTTTTTTGTTTTTTTTTTTTTCTGTTTTTTAAAAAACGTTTCTCAAAAAATATGTTTTAACATAAATTGCTTTAAAAAGAGAGGACATTAGAGTAGAAGGGACAGAGCAAGACTTTACAATAACTCCTCTGTTTACTAGTGCTGTGCATGTAAGCAGGTATCCTCTCTACTTTGCACTTGAGTTTCATTTACAGAATGCGAATCATGTCCCCAGCCTTTCCCATTACCTAGGTTTTTTACAAGGATGAAAATAAGAGGTGAAAGGCTTTTTAAATTATAAAATACTTAATAAGCACAATTATTTATTCCATTCACATTCATAATTCCAAAAACTTTTTGTTGGAAGTAATATTATTTCCTTTCATATAGTTATTTTTGCTCTCAATCACATAGCCATTTACTTCCCACTTTATTGGTTTTAAATGCATCCTTGTTAGAACCAGATTACACTTCACTAATTTTGTGACATATTTGAGATAGCAGCTGTACCCAGAAACTTATAATGATGATCCTATAGTCACTTGGGTCTTCTACTTTTTGTCTCCTTTTAGGTGAACGGTGATATTCCCCCTCGGTTAAAAAAAAGTGCTCATGAAATCATCCTCGACTTCATCAGATCAAGACCTCCTTTAAATCCAGTATGTATCCTTCTCCTGATTGGAGACAGCATAATGAATTATTCTCCCCTAGATACCATTTCTAGAACTCAGCTTTTCTAAGTGGTTAGTTTTTCCATTAAGCCTTTATTCTAAGAATGAATGAAGTCCAACTGTAAATTACATTTTTAAGTCAGAAAAAATACTTAAAATTATTCTATTCAAGACTGTCTTAAGACATTTTTACTCAAAACAGCCTGGGTCATGGTGCAAAATCTGGCCATATACCTCCTGTAATAACAGCTAAGTAGAATACTGGATAGTTCCTGGTATGGGTTGCCCTACCAATTACTTTATAGTGCTACTATCCTTCCTTGATTAAATTGTTGTACTGACACTGTTTTTGCATTAAATCCACCTTGCTGTACATTCACTCTTATATTACTTATCTTCCTCTGTTAAAAGTGTTCTTTCTAGTGACCATAGAGTTACAGAATATTCTAATGTGATTTGAACATTGGCTTGTGTTTCCTCCGCTCTATTTCTCCCCAGCTCCATAGCTAGTGCTCACCAAAGCATCTCAAACCTGTGTATATAAGGTAACTAGAGAGGGAGTGGTTTGTGTGCATCTAATTGTAATTAATGATCCCTTTTATAAATATTTTTAAAAGAAGGGAAAGAGGCCACCTAGGAAA
>NW_007738474.1:6755-10686 GCF_000696425.1 Galeopterus variegatus | reverse complement strand
GTTGAGCGCAGATGATTAAATCACCATGAAATCCAGCAGTCTCCCTGTTGCTTTAGGAATCCCGATATTTAATGACTTGAAAATAGTCTTTTATCAAGCAATGTTAGAATCAATGAAATATAATTTATAATATGGTTTGCCAATATTTTCTCCCATAAAGTAGGTTGCCTTTGCACTCTGTTGATTGTATCCTTTGCTGTGCAGAAGCTTTTCAGTAAAATTTACTTAAGAACAAACACTCCAGTTCCTAGCCATTATGCTTTTTTTTTAAGGCCTCAGCCAGAAAACTGAAACCAACCCCACCACGGCCACGGAGCCTTCACGAAAGAATGTTAGAAGAAATTAAAGCAGTGAGAAAGCTGCGGCCTGTCTCACCAGAGGAAATTAGACATAGCAGATTAGGTGAGTCCACTGTCTCCTGTACTCTCAGTCTCGAGTCATCCACCCGGGAAGGGGTCTTTATGCACCCAGTCACATGATAAAGACGGTGCAAGGCAGAGATAATCCACGCAGTTGTCATTCCTTCTTCATCTCTCTCTCACTCACTTGCTCTTGCATGCTCTCACGTACACACACATACGCTCACACTTACTTGAAGTCTGCACTTGAAATTTACAGAATAGGACATTCTTTCCCTATCTGATATTGAGCTATGAGAGTATCATGGTATAATGGAAAGAGCTCTGCCAGTTTCTAGGCTGAGGGTTTAGGAGAGTCTCTTTACCTCTCTGAGTGTCATTTTCTTCATCAACAGAGGGGGATAAAAATTCTTTTAACCTATGTTATGGCTTTTATATGAGAGTTAAATAGGATTATGGTAAAAATACTTTATAAATGGCAATACTTGTATAAGGTATTGTGTTTTAGGAATATAGATGATAGATAAATAATTTTACTTGTGTTTCTACTATCTTAATTATGAGTTTAAGATATGGTATTATGTGATGAAAGTAAGTTAGCTCAGTTGGTTAGAGAGCAGCCTTATAACACCAAGGTCCCAAGTTCGGATCCCCAAACTGGCCAGCACCCAAAATAAAAAAATATCACTTATTCTCAAACTTCCTTTACATTTATTATTTTATACGTTTTTTAGTGTGTACTATAAGCCCACATTGATTTTGATTTATAGACGGACCATAAGATGTTTGTAAACATTTTTTATTTATATGATTCTCCTCCATGTTACAAGATTACAGATGCCCAAAGAATTCAGAGAAACTTTAGGAAGACAGATTGTAGTGGTACCTGAACAGGAAAGGAACCAGTTCTATGACACCACACTCTGCTGGTTTTCTTATCTCTTTTTCTGCTTTTTTCAAACTCTACTTTGTCCTTCCAGTTTCTATCTTGGGCTCTCTTCTCCCTGAGCAACCACACCCTCTCCCATGGATTTTGTTTCTCGCTACCTTCCAGCTCCCAATCTATAGACAGATCTCTCTAAAAATTCAGACCCATGTATCCTGGTGTGTGCTACATAGGGCCTCCTCATATCCTACTAGCAAGACAAACCCAGTATGTCCCTAAATGAACTCATCTGCTGTCTCCCCAAACCATCTCATCCTGTTTCCCCAAGATAGAAACCTCAGCATAGTCTTTCACTTCTACCTGATGGCAAACCCTGTTCAATTTAATTCCTTTGGATCTTTCTAGTCTTTCACTCTTTCAGTCCAACAACCACTATCCTAACCCAGGCTGTCATCTTCTCTTGTCTGTCTCAACAGCCCTTTGACTGTAACTTCTTGCTTCCAGTCTTGAACTCTTCAACCACTCCATGTTGATTTTCCTTGTTTGATCCCGGCCCTTCTGTTCCAGTGTGACCTTGTGATGGCAGGGCCTATGTCTGTCTTGTTCATTGTTGTGTCCCTACTGTAGGACCAAGCTGTACAAAGTATTCCCGTATGTGCTGAAATAATTAGATGTACCTTCTGGTTACAAAGCTACAGAGTGAATAAAGGCTGTATGAATTTACTCCTCTCTAATTTTTATGGCAGCAAATTTTGTCTCTTAAAAATGATTCTTAAAGCATGCTAAGTGACAAGTCCATATGGAACATTTATATAATTGTGAGCCAAAACATATAAACCAGGGTTCTTTTCTTGGGAGTCCTTAAATGGGCCTGAGGAAGTACTGAGAATCCCCTGAAATATAAAGAATTTGCATATTTCACAAAGTGTATGTATGTACATTTTTCTGGAGAGAGAGTCCCTGGCTTTTCTCAGTTCCCAAAGAGTCCATAGCCTCAAAACAATAAGAACCACTATGGAAAAATAAGGAAACGGTACTATAGAATGATAGTTTAAGACATCATTTTTAAAAAGACATTTTAAAAAACATTTTATTACACTTCGAGAAAGAATAACGGGAGCAATATAAAAGATTTCAACAAAACTGTGAGTGTAAAATAAATATATTACCACAAGAAAAGTAATAAGCCTTATGATTTATAGGAGTAAAACATAATTATGCTTAGGGATTGTAAACTTCAATGAAGGTAACAGTAGAGTATAGAAAAGAACAAGACAAAAAGTGCTTATATGATTTGGATTGATATTCGACATCTAGTTCCTTTATTTTTCTGACAGTTTTTCGAATCTTTGCTATGTGTTAATCACTGTGCCAGCAATTGGGGATGTAGAGATAAATACAGCATAGTCACTGCCCACAAAATCTTCCAAAATGGTGACTGTGAAGTGCCATGCATGTTCACATTGCAAGAGATATGAATGAACATTAACAATAGCCAATCAGAATGGCTTTAAGTGAGACCATTTAAGGGAGTTTGAGAGAGATACTAGTAGTGTATCCCTCTTAAGCAGTCAGGGGGACACTCTCCAATTGCACCTAAATGTCACAGCAAACCTTTTTTTTTTTTAAATTATGGTAGGAACATTTAACATGAAATCTGCCCCCATGACTCAATCAGTTTCCAACATTGCCGCATTGGAGATCAAATTTCCACGAGTTTTGGAGGGGACAACACATCCAAACTTCATCATTCCACCCCTGGCCCCCCAAAACTCATGTTCCTCTCAGATACAAAATACAGTCATTCTATCCCAACAGTCCCAACAGTGTTAGCTTGCTCCAGCACCAACTTAAAAGTCCAAAGTCCATTTTCTATTTTAGCCTGTTTTGTGTTGCTATAACAGAAATACCTGAGACTGGGTAATTTATGAAGGAAAAAGGTTTATTTGGCTTAAGATTCTGGGACAGCTGCGTCTTGTACGGGCCTCAGGCTGCTTCTACTCATGGTGGAAAAACAGCAGGCAGCTCGTGGGTACAAGCAGATCACATGGCGAGAGGAAGCAAGAGAGAGAGAGAAGGTGCCAGGGTCTTTTTAAGCAACTAGCTCTCACGGGAACTAATAGAGCGAGAACTCATTAATCCCCCCTCCCCCAGGGAGAGCATTAATTCATTCATGAGGGATCTGCCCCCATGACTCAGTTTCCAACACTGCCCATTGGGGATCAAATTTCCACATGAGTTTTGGAGGGGACAACACATCCAAACTCCATCAGGGAGGAAAGGAGGAATGACCAATTAGATATCTGAAGCACTGTGCTTCAGTGTCTGATATGGCAGGTTCTAAACAATAACAGGAAGGCTGAGCCTAGGTCACAGAAAAGATGTTCTCTCTTCAATGCATTATCACCAAGGTACTGGTGAGAGTTTTAGATTGTAGTGAAAACAGATCATTCTCACTGTCATGAGTACCCAAATTCATCAAATCCTTGCAACAACCTTTTTTAACAGCTTTATTGAGGTATAATTTACATACCATAAAATTTAGCCATTTAAATATACAATTTAATGGTTTTTATTATGTTAATCAAATGTTTTACATTAATTATTTCAACAGGAAAGAAATAATAATTTTATTCTTAAGAAATGATAATCACACGGGCCGGCCCGGTGGCGCACTGCTACAGTG
>NW_007738474.1:4856-5939 GCF_000696425.1 Galeopterus variegatus | reverse complement strand
AAAAAAGACAAAAAGGAAAAAAAAAAAAAGAAATGATAATCACAGTAGCCCCCTTATCTGCAGGGGATATGTTCCAAGACTCCTAGTGGATGCCCGAAACTGCAAATAATACCAAACTCTATCTACACTATGTTTTTTCCTATAAAGGCATACCTATGATAAAGTTTAATTTGTAAATTAGGCACAGTAAGAGATTAACAACAATACCTAATAATAAAACAGAACAAATATAATAATACTCAGAATGGCACACAGTTTGAGACTTATGAATTATTTCTGGGATTTCCCATTTAATATTTTCAGAGAACTGCGGTTGGCCATGGATAACTGAAACTTCAGGAAATGAAACTGCAGATGAGGGAAGACTACTGTATTGACCTTCTGTTGTGTGCCAAGCAATATTCTTAGTGCCTTTTTTGTATTAAATCATTTCATCTTTGTAACAGTCTCATGAACTAAGTATCCTTACTCCCATTTTACAGATGAAGCAAATTAAGCACAGAGGTTAAGTAACTTGCCCAGGACCACACTGCTAGTCAAGTGACAGAGGTGATATTCAAACTTAGGCAGTCTGGCCTCTCAGCTACTAGGTTATACTGTCTACAAAAGATAGTTTATTGACACATTGTGGTGTTGCTAGTTCTTGCTGAGATTTTTTGTAAGATGTTTCACCTTTATTCAGAGAATCAAAATTTTATTATGACATAATTACTGAAGGACACATTTATTCTAAAAATTTAAAGATTTTGTGTTTCCTGAAATCATGTTTTAAAACATGGCTATTTTTTTCTTTTGATCTATTTTATATTCTATTCAAAATCCTATTCTGTGATTCTTTAAAATGTTTGTATCTTTATCATGCTTTCATCTTTAACATGTTCTTTAAAAAGTTTCTTTTTGGGGGCCGGCCCGGTGGCGCACTGGATAGTGCGCCGCTTGGGAAGCGCGGCAGCGCTCCCGCCCGAGGGTTCGGATCCCACATACGGACCGGCTCCCGCTCACTGGCTGAGCGAGGCGCGGGAGCAACGCCGAGGTTTGCAATCCCGTTGCCGGTCCCTGGTCCGGTACGGGGGCAACACTGAG
>NW_007738474.1:1764-3900 GCF_000696425.1 Galeopterus variegatus | reverse complement strand
ATCCGAACCCGTGGCCTTGGTGTTATCAGCACCACACTCTCCCGAGTGAGCCACGGGCCGGCCCTCTTTTTCACTTTTAAATACTCTAATTTTGTAGTTATTGAATTTAGTCCGTGCTTAACTCTTCATTTGAAATACAGAAGGAAATTATTTCCACTTGCACTGGAGGATTCCAGGCCCTAATACCAAACAGCAGGCCTGTGGAATCAGTACTGACAAGGGTCTGTGTGTCGGCTGTGGCACACACCAACTGCAAGTCTGGCTGAGTCAGTCTGAGCCTAACTCTTTACGTACTTGCAAATAGAGATGAGAAGCAGTGTTGATAATTGCTAACGTGTATTGTGTGCTGCCTATACTAGGTACAGTATCAGTTATTAGCCGCCTTAATCTCACAACAAGCTTAAGCTTGTTCGTATCCCCATTTTACAGATGATGAAACAGAGGTTAGGTAGCTTGCTTGGAGTCAGACAACTAGCAGGAGAGGTAGACCTTGAACCCGTATGATCTATGTCGTTCTGTACTATATTCTGCCTCATTTTAATTTGTTGTATTGCTTTCCCACCCAAATTTGAGCTCTTAATAATTTAAATCAAATTTATTAAAGGGAATGTGTCCCAGTTTTTTGGTCTTCACATTAAATATGTTTATATGAATATAAATTATTAGTTATTTTGATTTGTAAACCGAAACATTTTCAAATCTTATGGCTATGCACCTGGTAAGGCTTTGCATATGCTCTTTCTTTTTTCCATCCACCACTAGCTCCTTAGAGGCTGTAAAATAAAACCAGCTTCTCTGAGCCTCAGTTTCTTCATCTGGAAAATAAAGAGATTGGAGCTAGCTATACATAGAATTTTTTCCATCTCTAAATTCTGATCTACACATATGAATATGTTATTATTCGTTTTAAAGTTTCCTTTAATTGACTCTGACAGTTAATGTATAACTAAGAATGTTTCAAATACACAGGGAGGCACTACTGTATTAAGCCTCTTTACTGTATTTTTGACGTGGAAATGCCTTTGCCATTTGGCGTGTGCTTCCAACACCAATTTATCTTTCTTTGCTCAAGGAAACGTAAGCCTTTGCCTTTCTTTTACCAGATGTAACTATCCCTGAGTCTCCAAAGAACATTGTGAAATCATCTGTGGTGAGTGGACGTTTAACATCACAAACAGAAGAAAATGGGTTAAGTGCTGCCCAGCAGGTGCCTGTGCAGCGGAAGAAGCTCCTCAAAGCCCCCACTCTGGCCGAGCTGGACAGCTCTGACTCGGAGGTGAGGCCCCATCTCATGCGTCCTGACCCCGTGTCTGGGCACTCATGATCTGACTCAGGCTACTGTCCTGCTGCTTCAGCTGTTGCTTAATCTCCTCCCGTTTTCCAGTCAGTAAAGCTAGGGTTAAATGAATTTGATTTACAGGAAATGAAATGGTAGATTACTTACTGTTATTAGTAAAGACCACATAGTAGCTTGAGTAAATAGAATAAATACTGAAATTTTGACATAGTCTTAAGTTGTAAGTGGGGTTTAAATAAATTAGTAATTTTCAAACTTATATTACCTTAATATCTTTCCCTTTGTTTGGGAAAGGAAAAAATAAAGTAAAAACAAACCAAAATATTTCCTTAGATTCTTCTCCCTCTAAAACACACACACACATATGTATACACTCATACGTAGGACTGGTTTTTTCTGTAATAGTAATACCAACAGACAAGCTCCAAAAAGAAAAGTCTGATAGAGTTCCCCAGACTTCATCCTTCACCTACTGCCCTTTGGGGGAAAAAATCTCACATCCTTCCGGATTTCAACATCTGTATGATGGTGCTTCCCAAATCTCTCCTGAGCATGTATCTGCAGTGTCAGTAGAGAGAGAGAGAGAGAGTGTGTGTGCGCGCGCGCGTGTGTGTGTGTGTGTCTCTCTCTCTCTCTCAAAATCAACTTAGGTAAAATGAAATTATCTTCTTCCCTCCCTTCTCTGTCACCCACTTGCCAAATCAAACACGTGTGCACACATGCACACACACAACCAGCTTTGCATCTTCTGTTTGCTATCCTAGTTGCTGGCTGCATCCTCCTCATATTCATCCAAGTTGGAATCTGAGGAACTCTACTTTCATTCTCCTTTTGTCAGT
>NW_007738474.1:0-1309 GCF_000696425.1 Galeopterus variegatus | reverse complement strand
GAGAGAGAGAGAGTGTGTGTGTGCGCGCGCGTGTGTGTGCGCGCGCGCGCGCGCGTGTGTGTGTGTGTGTGTGTCTCTCTCTCTCTCTCAAAATCAACTTAGGTAAAATGAAATTATCTTCTTCCCTCCCTTCTCTGTCACCCACTTGCCAAATCAAACACGTGTGCACACATGCACACACACAACCAGCTTTGCATCTTCTGTTTGCTATCCTAGTTGCTGGCTGCATCCTCCCCATATTCATCCAAGTTGGAATCTGAGGAACTCTACTTTCATTCTCCTTTTGTCAGTCTCCACCCCTAATACAAGCAATTCCAGTGATAACAATTTTGCTACTAAAGGTTTTTCAGTCATTAGTAACAATAAAGAAATATCCTTATTACTGACTGACTGCAGTCATGTTTCACTCTCTTGTTTCATCAGCCTATCTGATTTTTCTTCTTAGCTTTCCAAATTCCCTCTTGCATACACCATGAGAGTCTGTCATCCTGCTTAAAACCTCTCCTCTTTATCCTGTAAGTGAAGGCTCTCCATCACTTACAGGATAAAGTTCTTGTTCCCCTGATCAGACGCCTGCTGATGCCTCTGGTCTTCTTTCACACCCTCCTTGCCTTGCACTGCACACGTCAGCCACACGCAGCCATGTGTTCCTCCTGCACAGTCCACAGTTCCTCAGCTCTGTGCTTAGCCATGTCTGCGGTCTACCCCCAAATCCTTGAAGAGTCAGCATCTACCTCACTTTCTCTTAGAAAATCTCTGTGATTAGTAATCACTCTCACATTCCTCTGTCACGCTAGAGCACTGAACGCTTTGCAGTATAATTATCCACTTATCTCTCTCTCTTCCACCAGGGTACAAATTCCCTGAGAGGAGGGATCATGCCACATCTACTCTTTATCCCCAGTTTTTAATACCCAGTAGACACTCAAGTACTTCATTAAATTCATACTAACCTGTAAGAGTAATGATTTAAATTTTAAAAACACATAGTTCAGATGTCATCTAGGCCGAGCTCTGCGTTGTCCAATACCGTAGCCACTCACCACATGTGGCTATTTAAATTGTATTAAAGTTAAATAAATGAAGAACTCAATTTCTCAGTCACAGTTCTCAAGTGCTCAGTAGCCACCTGTGGCTAGTGGCTTCCACATGGGACATTGCAGACAACGGTCCCTCACAGAGTTCTATCAATGGCCCTGATGGCAGGGCCTCATCCTCCTTTATCACTTCCTGAGGCAACACTGTGCATCTGGCCATGATCAGATAAGTTTGCAGCCTCCACAGCCACCTCGTGCTCCCTTTTTTTTTT
>NW_007738473.1:99099-99636 GCF_000696425.1 Galeopterus variegatus | reverse complement strand
CATTTTACAATAGCCACCAAAATAATAAAATACTTAAGAATTGAATTAACCAAGAATGTGAAAAATCTCTATAATGAGAACTCTAAACCACTGCTGAGAGAATTTAGAGAAGATACAGGAAGATGGAAAGATATTTCATGCTCGTGGATTGGAAGAATCAACATTGTGAAAATGTCCATACTACGTAAGATGATATTCAAATTCAATGCAATCCCTATCAAAATTCCAATGACATTTTTCTCAGAAATGGAAAAAACTACCCGGACATTTATATGGAATAACAAAAGACCACGCATAGCCAAAGCAATGTTGAGCAAAAACAATAATATTAATAAAGCTGGAGGCATAACACTACCTGAGTTTAAACTATACTACAAAGCTATAATAATCCAAACAGCATGGTACTGGCATAAAAACTGACACACTGATCAATGGAATAGAATACAGAATCCAGAAATCGACCCACACACCCCCAACCATCTGATCTTTGACAAAGGCATCAAGCCTATACACTGGGGAAGAGACTGCCTCTTCAGC
>NW_007738473.1:96454-97673 GCF_000696425.1 Galeopterus variegatus | reverse complement strand
GATGGACCTAGAGAGAATTATATTAAGTGAAACAAGTCAGGTGCAGAAAGAGAATTATCACATGGTCTCAATCATTTGTGGGAGCTAAAAATAAATAAGTAAATACACAAAAAAATGGAGGCGGGGAGAAGAAGACATAAAAATTACAATTCCTTGAAGTTGATACAATAAGCAAATAGAAAGGGCATTGTTGGGAGGGAGGGGGGAGAGGAAGGAGGAAGGGAGGTTTCGGTAATGGGCCACAACAATCAACCACATTGTATATTGACAAAATAAAAAAAAAAAGATACTTAAAAATCTAAATTTGGATAATGAAGAAAGCAACATTTTACATCAGTATTTATTGAAAGTGTTAGTGCCTGTGTGTTGGAATCAATGACTGATTGTCTTGATTACATCACACACTAATTTTAAATCATTGATCAGAACACTTAAACTGTATGTATCTCTATTTCCTGAGGAAAAAAAAAAATAGTGGATTTTGTCTCTTAAGAAAAATGCAATCCTCTTTTGCAAAGTAAGGGAAGAAAAATAAGGATTTCCTCTTTCAAAATGGATTATTCATTACTGTTTCCAATCGATATTAATATTACTTTGCTGCTTCTTTTGCACCAGGGTCCCAGGTAAGTTAAAGATCGAGAAAGTGACAATGTGGAGTGGAAGAGAGTTTATTATTGAATGTATAATACAATGTTGGTCATTGTTACACATCCAAATATTAGCTGGGGAATAAAGGTGATTAAAATTTATCATAATAAGTTTAAAATGATTTCATCATTGCAAATTATTTAATTGAAATTATTGCTCAGTTTTCATTTTCCTTTCCTAAAACAGACTGACATCTTCTCTTGGTATTTTTCTGACTTAATCTGGAATTTCATCCAGACACAAAGAACAGAGAACAAAATAGGAATAGAAGTAATTCAAATAAAATTTGTGATAGAAGAGATGAAAGAAAAGATAGATATCATCGATAAAATTTCCATCTTTGATACGTGTATCTCTGAGGGCTTCTTATAAATATTATAATTATTAGACAAATATCAAACCTTCCCATAATATACAATAGCCTTGATATTTGTGTCTTTGTTTAGATTATAATTAGAAATACAATTGATTTAAGAAACATTCAAGTTAAAGCAGGGATATCAATACTCAATACTTAGAACAACTCCATTATTTTATGAAGATTCCGTGAAGAGTCATGATGAAGATAATT
>NW_007738473.1:95488-96394 GCF_000696425.1 Galeopterus variegatus | reverse complement strand
ATACTTAGAACAACTCCATTATTTTATGAAGATTCCGTGAAGAGTCATGATGAAGATAATTGTCTTATGCCCCTGCTCAAGCTGCTCTATGAACATTTACGAAGAAGAAAATCATAAATGTTGAAAGTGAACACGTCATCTCTGTTTTTGCTCTCAATATTCCATGAAGCAATCTAGTATATCTACACCTGTTATAAATCCTTCATGCTCCGCACTGGAACTCTTTCCTGAAATAATTTCAAATAGTAGCAACATCGTATTGAAATGTGCATTCCTTCATGTACCTAACAATATACTTTCTATGCANGTAGCAACATCGTATTGAAATGTGCATTCCTTCATGTACCTAACAATATACTTTCTATGCATATAACATAAAATAATAGCTCAGAAATATTTATTGAATCCATCGACTTAATTTTGCATAATCATCCACTGAACATTGTTCATGTTTTTTACTCCTGAATGAACCTTTTTATCTGTTTTGTTTGTCTTAAAAACCTGCACATCCTTCAAAGCCAAATTAAAATAGCATGCAATTATGAATCCCTCCTACATCAATAATGATCTTTAAGTAACTCTCACAACGATGCTATTGTATTTTCCAAAACCACAAGATATTTGAGGATCTAGAATGTGATCCTAACTTTTCTTAACTGCAATTTACTTCATTAAATTTACAATGCAAACTTGGCTGTTTAGGTTAACACCTACACCTAGCATTTACCAGGAACGAAGAGAGAACTAGCTTTTGTTACACTTATACAATATGCCAGCATGTTGTCCACATCTTCTTTGTTTCATATAATCATCAATGAACTCAATGAGATTAATAGATTTTTTTAGGAGAGGACTGAAATCAAGGTCAACCGATCTTGTCTAACTTATACGAGCTGAGCCAAGTAT
>NW_007738473.1:85980-95394 GCF_000696425.1 Galeopterus variegatus | reverse complement strand
AAATAAGGATTTCCTCTTTCAAAATGGATTATTCATTACTGTTTCCAATCGATATTAATATGATTTTGCTGCTTCTTTTGCACCAGGGTCCCAGGTAAGTTAAAGATCGAGAAAGTGACAATGTGGAGTGGAAGACAGTTTATTATTGAATGTATAATACAATGTTGGTCATTGTTACACATCCAAATATTAGCTGGGGAATAAAGGTGATTAAAATTTATCATAATAAGTTTAAAATGACTTCATCATTGCAAATTATTTAATTGAAATTATTGCTCAGTTTTCATTTTCTTCAATGAACTCAATGAGATTAATAGATTTTTTTAGGAGAGGACTGAAATCAAGGTCAACCGATCTTGTCTAACTTATACGAGCTGAGCCAAGTATAGTCTCTCTAACTCATATTTATTCCATTGAAAATATTTCTCTCCTGGAAATTCTATTTTTTATAAAATTAACTTTAAAGCACAGTTCATTAAAAAAAAATAGAGAAAGTCCTTGTGCAATAACCAAATAAAATGAAAGAATTCAATGTGACAAATATTTTCTGTCCTTCATCTTGCTGACTGTATCTTTGACATCCTTATTTCTCAGACTGTAGATCAGGGGATTCAACATGGGGATCACCACTGTGTAAAACACAGAGGCCACTTTGACTGTGTCTCTAGAGTTTTTGGAGTTGGTCACACAGCAGAGGAAGAGGATGGTGCCGTGGAAGATAGAGATGGAAGTCAGGTGGAGAAGACTTTGCAATATTCACTAGTTGAATGTATCTTCAGGGCAATGATAACGATGAACACATAAGACGTGAGAATGATGAGCAGTGTGCTTATCTCACTGAAGGTGACAACAGTGAAAATAAGCAACTGGCCGACATAAGAACCAGGGCAAGAGAAGGACATCGGGGAGGACAACTCACAGAAGTGATTGTGTTGAAGCTCTGAAAAGATCATTTTAAGGCAGAACATGTGAGTGTCAAGGAACATGCTACTCCCCATGCATATGATCCTATGACCAGCATCACACAGAGTTTCTGGGACGGGGCAACTGTGTAGAGCAGAGGGTTGCAAATGGCCACAAGGTGATCATAGGCCACCACAGCAAATAGAATCAATTCAGTGACCACAAAGGTGTGGAAGAAAAAGAATTGCACCATACACCCTGAGAATGAAATGGCTCTGACTGCCACAGCTATGTTAGCCAGCATCTTGGGAGCAATGATGTAGGAATAGCAGAAGTTCACAAACGAGAGGGAGCTGAGGAAAAAATACATGGGAGTGTGCAGTTTGGGGTTAATTTTGATGATCATAATCATCTCAAGATTCCTGACTACACCGAAGCTGTAAACTGCCAGAAATACCAAGAACAGGGGAATTTGCAATTCTGGGTAATCTGAAAAGCCCAAGAGGGTGAACGTGGCCTCAAAAGTTCCATTTCTCTCTGTCAGAAATGTGTTTCCATTTGGTGCAACTGGAAAATCAGACTTGGAAGTAAAAATTTTAAATGATTGACACGTTGACCATGTGTAATTCTTCCCTTTGTATAATATAATTTGAGACAAAATAGATACCTGGTATGATAATGATAGGTGTTAATTATCAAGATGGGAATAAATAATCTTTCAGAAATACAACTACTAGTAAATGTCACTTTTTCAAAAATTGTAATATTAATTCTGCGATGTGTCTCAAATGTAATTTAAAAAATGTACATGTACAATAATTAAAGTAACCAATTTGGATGGTATCATGTAATCAAATCCTCATATATAACATTCAAATGTAATTGAACTACATAAATCCTGCAAAGAAAAGTCTAGCAAAATGAAATTACTTGATCCATTGTTCCTGCAATTGCTCATGAAAAGTAGAAGCATCTGAAGTAACTTCTGTAATTATAACTCTTCTATATATAATAATGATATGAGCATATATTGTGTTATACCAAAAGAAAAGTCCATGTACTTATCAGTTATGTGTGTAGTTTAATTTTTAGTTTAGCATGTTAATCATTACTTTTGTTTTTAATAAATAAGTCAGACATTACAGTTAATAATAATTTACATTTTTCAATAAAGATTTCCTTTTGAACTGCCTTATTTTACAGATAAGCAAACAGAAGGAAGAAAAAGCCATGACTTGCCCAATGACACATCAATATTGGATGATCAACAAATCCAGTTTCCTTGACTCCCAGTGTCATAGCGATCTCTCTGTGCCTGGCTCTGATCTGCTTTACAGGTAAAGATCTTAACATTTTACTTCGTGAAGATCACATTTTCATGCCTTCTTTTGCTAAATATTTTGATCATTTTTAAGATAAACTGTAGACTATGATACTATGAAAATAAGTTGAAAGTTTTGAGGGCTTCAGAGATGTTCTGAGTATTCATACCAAGATAAAACATATAAAGTGGAAGTTAAAAAAAATTGTCTCCATTTAGGAATATGTATCATAAAAATCTATAAACACTGCCCCAAACACTTTCTTTTCCTAATCCCCTCTCTCCTCTCCTTTTAAGTCACTTGGAACACTCAGTCCCTCCTTCTATTGCCTTTTAAGGAAATGGATGGTGATAGAGTTTGATTGTGTTCTCCCCACCAAAACTCATGTGGAAATTTGATCCTGAATGTGGCAGTGTTGGAAACTGATTGTGTCATGGGGGCAGATCCCTCATGAACAGATTATTGCTCTCCCTGGGGGTGGAGGGATCAATGAGTGAGTTCTCGTTCTGTTAGTTCCTGTGAGAGCTGGTTGTTTATAGTACCCTGACACCTCCTCTCTTTCTTATGTCCTCTTGCCATGCTATCTGCTTGTACCTACCAGCTGCCTGGACTTCCTGCCATGAGTAGGAGCAGCCTGAGGCCTATGCCAGATGCAGCTGTCCCAGAATCATAAGCCAAATAAACCTCTGTTCTTATAAATAACCCAGTCTCTGATAATTCTATTATAGTAACACAAAACGGACTAATACAGATGGGAATCTTAAGGAGTCATTACATTCTGGTGACATGCATGAGAAAAGAGTTCTCAATACAGTGACTGGTTTCTCAAATTGATGCTCAGGTAGGGTTGTCAGATAAATTTGGGACCCCAGTTAAATGTGAATCTGAGATAGATAATGAATTTCGTGTTCTAAATTTATCCCCAATATTACATGGGACAAAATCATTCTAAAAAATATTATGAAATCTAAATTTAATTCAGCATCTTGTTTTTTGTTTGCTGAATCTGGCAACTCTATATCCAGTACAACTCAGAATCTTAGGGCAAACAACACATCCTGGTTCATCTGGAGCTTTCCTAGTTTTAACACTGTAAGTCACTCACACCAGAAATCCCCTCAGTTGTATCCCCTGGTAATGAAAACCTTCTCCTCATGCTATCATTTGTGATAAGGACATTTCTCATTCTGCATTAAAACAAATAGGTTCTAGATATTTTAGCTCTAAAGGTCTGAGGTCCCATGGAGCACTGAGAGCTCTCCACAGCCTTATATGATTAGATTTCCAAGGATTTAAGGACCGACGAGAAGGCAATCTTTTCCAGTAAGTTACCACTATTATAAAACTCTATTTTTATGCATTCTAAAACTCAGAAGCACTCACGTCTTGTGCCAGATCATTCCATGTTGTGTGAAGCTACCCTGTGTATTGTACCATGTATGGCAGCACCTCTTTCTTCTGCCTACTAGACGAGGGTCTCACTGACACCCAGTCATGAAAATCATAACTCTCTCCAGACTTTGTCAAATGTCCCTTTCAGGTAGGGGAGAAGGGGATCCATAAATTTCTGTTTTTCATAATTACTTCCTCGTTTACTTGATTTTGGTAAATTTTAATGTTTCTTCTGTCTGAATTCAACTTAAGACTAATGTGCAATTTAAATATCATGGTTTCTTGTTTTCCAATTTATATTATTATATAGATTAAAATTCTCCATTATCTTTGAACCCAAGAAGAGTGATATCTAAAATCTCCCTTTCAGTATCTTCAATTTTCTTTTTTCTTTTCTTTTTGTCCTCATGAGCATGCTCTAAAATCTTATTTAGACCTGATCCTCTTTACTGTGTTTCTCCAGAAGTTCATTTTATTCCTTTTTTATTCAATTTTATTCAATTTTAATTAAATTTTTATCTTCCTTGCACAACTCTTTTAAAAGCTCACAGAAGCAGAGACACATATTCCTGAAAACTGACAGGGCCTTCTCGTTCTCCCACTCTAAGGAAACACGTGTTCAGGACATTGCTGCCGAGATCAGCTCAGCCAAGTTCTCTGTACAAAGCTCTGCAGAAAGATGGCACCTCCCATTCAGAGGTTATCAAGATACATATCTCCAGTGGCTCAAAATTTCCCCAAGATGAATATGAAGAACTGACAAAACCTAAGCCATCTTCTACATGTGTGTAAAAGAATATCCATATTTTCTCAGACCTGCAAACAAACCTGCTGGTGGAAAAGGCATCTCCCTCCTTCCTCTGGAGAGCTCATTTAGCTCCCTCCTTCCTCTGGAGAGCTCATTTGGGGGGAGATGCTGAGACTTTTATTTCTACTCGCACTCCCTTTTGCATCTTGGTCTGAAGAATATCAGTTGCCTTATTCCCCAGGGACCTCAAAACAAGCAATTAAAATTAAATACTCTTTTTCCAGGGGGAGATGCTGAGACTTTTATTTCTACTCCCACTCCCTTTTGCATCTTGGTCTGAAGAATATCAGTTGCCTTATTCCCCAGGGACCTCAAAACAAGCAATTAAAATTAAATACTCTTTTTCTGAGGAAGTTTTGGCTCTATTGTAAATATGAAGAAAGAACATTTTATTTAAACATTTTCTATGAAAATTAACTTAGAAGTTTTAATGTCATCTCTCTATGTTCCATGATTATACCCACAGTCTCCAAATTCTTTTTAGTATAGTGAGAAATCATAACAATAGTTATCTTTTTTATTTACTCAAAAACTGCTTCTTAAATATCTACTATGCTTCTGGTTTTGCAAAACTTAACTGCCCCTTTTTATTCTAACAGTGCTAGAAAAGTGAGAGAGATCCTGCCTTGAGGTCCGCCAGCTACTTAGTTATGTTCCTACCAAGGATATGAGGTGCAGAGCTCCTCTTCATATATGGTGAGGGCAGGACGACGAATGTTTGGAATTTGTTTGTTGTTATCCCCAGAAAAAGCTACATGTGGCTGGAACCAGTATATTATGGTGTCTAATGTTGTTGCCATCATCCGAGAAAGCCCACAGAGGAATATAATGTCTACCATTCAAAGAATAATCTCTTCACTGCATTTGATTGATCATAAAACTTCTCTCAAGTCATCCAGAATCTGCAATTATTTAAAATTCCCATTTCCATGAAATTCTCATCATCTCCATCACCACTGACATTTCTTTAGACCATATTTTTTTTATGTTTGTACTGTTCAGCAGCCTCCAAATTGATTTTGATGTCTATAAATTTATCCTTCTATATGTCCGTCACCCTATCACTTAAAATAACTCTTTATAAAACAAATCAACCCAAATTTATATATGTGTTTCATATGCATAAACTATCTCTGTATGTATATACTGTGATTTTTTGAAAGACTAAGAAAAAAGAATATCTCACTTATTCCAAAAATGAATACATTAAATATGTAGAAACTAATTAAAATAAGTATGTGAAAGCTATAACGACTAACTCATTCCCCCAGTTTTCAAATCTGAGTGACTGTCAGTCTCTTCTATGTGCATGTCCAAATTTCTAAAAATGGCAACCAAAGTCTTCTTTACTCGACATATTCCTTCTCACATTTCTGAACAAATTTCAATCTCCATAAATATCTATATCTCTTTCTAAATATATTTATCGATATATCTATCTTCTATCTATCATGTCTTACATATCTTAACATATATGTAAGGTCTCATCAAACTGTGCATCTTTAACTTACTATTTATCTTATTAGTCCATCAAAACACTGCTGTCATAACACATTTTCTACTCCTCCAGACCAAGTTAATTACTCTGTGATACTCACAACTTCTGTGAATCAACCTTTATTAAACTATTGTTCAGGCCACAGTGTGATGTAGTTAGCTGTTTATACATTTGCATGGCCTTCCCTCTTACTAGGGTGTGGATTCTTGGAGTTCAGGAACGATTTCTCTTTCACTGGTGTATTCTCACATATTTCTATGTCTACTCAAGAATGGATACATACATAAGTTGCATTACACAGAATCCTTAGCCTTATTTCCTTGATCTGAAATATTTCTTCTATACATATTCTGCATGTTAGCAGTGAGACTGTGCCCACTATTGAAGACCATGTCTTATTTCCACAGCTCAATCTGGATCATGTGTCTTATCTTCTAATCTTCCGATTATTTATCTATACTATACCAACTTTAGTCCTTTGGTATAAGATTAAATAGTCACAAATTGGGAAGTCTTGAGTGAGCTATGTAGTAAATTCAATTTAAAATGAACAATAATTTGGATTCAACTGTTCTTTTTCCTGACAAAATTCTAGGGAAGAGCATTGGCATTTGTCTGTGATTGGACATAGCTTACCATTAATAGTAAAGAAATCACTCTACCATGGTTTATTTGGCTTAGTGTATTTCTTGCAGAAATGTTTAATGATGATAAATCTTGTAATACTTGAACTCTGAAATGGCAATGAAAGTAGAAGAAGGGTGAATGGTGAGAAATATTTCAGAGATTTGGAAACAGTGTCCTCATCTGTATAACTGCAATTGTCATGTCTATGTGAAGGCATAATTTGGAAGTAAAGTCAGATTTATTCTTGAGACAGTCCTGTCTTTCAAAATTAATATTATGAGGCCACAGAGTGCAGGTGGATTTGTCTCAAATCACTGCTAGTGATATAGACAATATCTGCAACAGAACCTGTAGTGTCGTTTGTCTGCTTGTTTTTTATGTAGTTCTTTAGCTAAATATCATTACTTGGTTATTGAATAATACAAAAAAATAAAAATTTCTCTTCAAAGCTGATATCAATTAATATTGGAAGCATAAAGTATGTTTTGCCATAGTCTAAAACTATCCTGAACTAGCTCCAATTCCTACATTTCCATATATGGTTGTGTTTAGATTGCACAAAACATCAAAGTGGTTCTAAAAGAATTAAACAACTTGGCAGGTTGGAATAAATTCTAGAATACAGATTAATTTAACTGAGCAATTTTGTCACTGCTTAAATAGGCAATTTATTGACATGTTTATTTCATTTTTATAGTCTGAACATTACTTTTTGCTGGTTATAGACTTTTCTGTAGAACAGAGATTTTTTTAGTCTAGAAGGAATAAATGCTCATATGCTTGAGTTAATTTATTCTTTGGAGTGTGACTATTAAATAAGAAGAAATAATACCAAAATATTTGTAACAATCTTTGAAATTTGTTGCCATGAAAAGGTGATATTGAGTCTTGCTTTAGTTTAAATATGCCCTTTCCCTACTGAGAAATACCATCTCCACCTGGAGGCGCAGTATAGTTCTGTCCATGTATTACTGTGGCAATTACTATTAGAAGAGAAGTAATGTATGTTACTGTCTTGCATAGCACTAATGGGTCTTCCAGATAATTTTGTGTTCTTACTGTTAAATTGCACTATAAAACACTACAACCATACTCTATGGAAGAAGTTGGGGTGGGGACTATATATGTTATTCAGGGCCCATATGAAAGATTAAGGCTAATAACATAATTTACTTAGGAATGTTTCTATGTTAATGAAATATTACTTTTCGGTAGGAAAGGAAAGAATGATCAATAAATAATGATATGAACATTGTTATATCATATCATCCCTTTTTGAATGGGAGCTGAGCAACTGCTTTGTATGCATTCATTCAATCATTCAAATTCATATACAAAACATAAAAATCAATAAATTTGACATTCAATTTTAAGTTAAAAAACATATCAATTTGAGATAAATATATAACAAGCTAGGATTTAGTTTCACTCCATTTATTCTTTATGCTGCCAAAAATTTAGTTATAAATAGACTAAAAAAATACAAACTACTTATTAAACTGTTTGCCTAGTACATAAAATTAAATGACATTACCATATTATACTTTTGCACATCTTATCCTTAAGAATTAATGTTTTTTTTAAATTTTGAAATCTATTGTAAATTATTTATGAAAATCATTAACTTAAATGACATTACCATATTATACTTTTGCACATCTTATCCTTAAGAATTAATGTTTTTTTTTAAATTTTGAAATCTATTGTAAATTATTTATGAAAATCATTAACACACAGTGTAAATATAAGCAATAAGCAAAGTGTTTGAATGTAAACCTCACAGAAAATAATTGAAAATATCTTTAAAAATTAGGTGTTTCCATTTTACAAATTCCTTTGATTTTCTTTGTTTTGTTTTTTGTTTCTGTTCATAATTGTTACAGAAATAAATGTACTCTTTTATATAAGTCAGCATCAGGATATCTTCTTAAGGCATATTAATTTCAAAATATATTATTATAGAAAATGAGTCTCTTTACACAATTTTATTGATGATTTATTTGCTTTGAATGTGGCATTTTATCCAATCTAAGACATAGAATACAGAGGTAAAGAACAGGTTCTACATCGCTATGACTTAGCCAATTCACAGTTCCTGAAGGCACATGAAGTTCTATGAATATATATGTGTGAATGACAGTATGCATATCCTTAATCCACAAGTATTTATCCTTCTATCCATTTAATAAATAGATAACTATTTAAAAACTGATCACATGCTAGTGACAGAGAAAGAGAAAAAAAGTTAAAACCACCAGTCCTTAACGACTTTATTTAAACACACATTCACTGAGTACCTTCTAGATGACAGTTAGTACACATATCTTTTTAAAATTTAACCTTAGTAAAATGCTGTTAGGTAAGCAGTACTAGCCAAAATTAAAATGGAGGATACAGAGGATTGAAAAAGTTAAATTACTTGACAAACTGAAAAATCTCAGTCATAATGCCAATCCTAATTTTCATGAACTCAAGCTTACTAATCTTTTAGCAGTATTATAGGCACAAGAAGAGAAGCCTCATTTAAACAAATAAAGGCAATGTTGAAATTAAAATAAATCAAAACGGAGTTAAAAAGAAAGGGTTAATGGTACATAGGAACAGGCACTGAATGAACAGATGTAGTTTAGGTATGTGGGGCAAGGGTGAAAAATGGGCATATCAGCAAGACCAAAGACACATGTAAGGAACATGGACATGACTTAGAAATCCACTTTTAAGTGGCTGGAAGCATTTCACCCACAATGGATTGCAGCGGTAGCATGAAGATAAAGAGAAAAGATTACGTAACAGAAGAGGCTTAATTTAGAAATGCTGCTACTCATATTAACAGTTTGTAAATGATTGTGTGTGTGTGTGTGTGT
>NW_007738473.1:83344-84957 GCF_000696425.1 Galeopterus variegatus | reverse complement strand
TCCTCTTACTCATGGATTCAGCTTTTATAGTTTCTCTATCTAATGAATATTCAATTAAGGTGGTGGATCCTAGTTATGTAACATTTAGTCTTGCACATGCTCAGTTGGTCTCTTCCTGGGGCAAGTTCATTATCAGACCCTATCACATGAACCAGGCACATTCAAGAATATTCTGTGCTCTCTATTGAGCACACCCAGCCACTGGATTTGCATAAGCCAGCCCCTTGTTGTCTCATTTTCACTATGTTCATAAGAAAAATTGGTCTAACTGGCAACAGTGCTCCAGAGAAGAGCTCAGAGGAGGGGGCTTGAGACCTCAGGGAGTGGTTGGAAACCCAGAGGCCTATCCTGAAACCTGAATCCAGGGAAACTGAGCACATCCTATTTCTCTCCCAATTTTTGTAAATCAATTTTCCTAAGAGTTCTGAGAAATAATTTTTATTAACTCTATTTATCGGATGATATAGTATCCAAAGTTTCATAACATTGGACACTGCGANTTATTAACTCTATTTATCGGATGATATAGTATCCAAAGTTTCATAACATTGGACACTGCGAAAACAAAATAAAAAATGATAAACACAAAACAAAAAAAAAATGAAAAAGATTTCATACACAAATATAGAATTCCCGTTCTGTATATTCAGTTGCAATGATGTTATCTTCATTAAAAAATAACATAAATTCTATTTTGAAAGAAAACGTAGTTTCCATAGAGAATACTGAAATAGAATAGGCTCTATGCATTCTTCGTTAGACTTGTGAAGGTTCTACAGCAAGCTAAACATGTGTGTATTGATAGTGCAACTACTCATATCCACTTAAAACATTAAAGTTTGAAGAAAGACAAAGAAGCAGGGTGCACATTATGAAATATATTCAGTATGCTCTTTTGAACTTAAGACACACAAAGATAAGTGAAACATAAAACAATCTCTCATAACTCTCTGGTTCCATCTCTTTTGTCCATTGTAGCTGCAGCTTGCTTAGTAAGCCCTCCCCAGACTCCACTTTGGAATTCTGAGTCTTGCTAACAACATCTTCTCTAAGAATATAATTTGGATCCAACCACATTTCTGAGAGCTTCTTTCACATCCTTGTTTCTCAGGCTATAGATCAGGGGGTTCAGCATGGGAATCACGATGGTGTAGAACACTGTGGCCACTTTGTTGGCATCCCCACCATTTCCTGAACTGGGACGGCAATAAATATAAAGGATTGTTCCATGGAAGACAACGATGGCTGTGAGGTGGGAGGCACAGGTGGAAAAAGCTTTGTGTCTTCCCTTTGCAGAGCACATCCTCAGGGTGATGAGAATAAACAAGTAGGAGGTGAGGATGATCACAATGGTCACAGTCTCATTGAAAGTGGCCACAATGAAAAGAAGGACCTTGTTCATGGTAACATCTGAGCAAGCAAGATTTAAGAGAGGGGGGAGATCACAGAAGAAGTGGTTAATCACATTTGATGTATACGATGGGATCTCAAGAGCTAAGCACAAATGAATCAGAGAACACACCAATCCACACAGGTAGGAGCAAGATGCCAGCTCTACACAGAGCTTCTGGGACATGGAGACCATGTAGAGCAGTGGGTTACAGATGGCCACA
>NW_007738473.1:82656-83055 GCF_000696425.1 Galeopterus variegatus | reverse complement strand
AAACCTCACAGTTTAATTCAGGGATCATACAGAAACATTAACATTTTATGAACTTATATGATTTTCTTAATTAGTATTTCACCATTGAGATCTTGGTAGTGATTCATTAGGAAAGAGATCAAAGTGTTATTTAATTAACACTGTTGCTCTATCAACTTCAAATCATTTTTTTTCTGTAAGACTCTTTAACTGATAACTCCAATTATTTGGATCTTCAGAAACAATTCTTAAAATATATAGTACTCTTCTGTGAGTTTAACAGTAAATTGCTGAAAGACATGCTTATTTAAGTTTGTTAGCCCACAAGGATATAATATTTTATATATACATTTTGCTTGGAGACAGTATTTCTTACACTTAGTGAGAAACTTTTTATAAAATTAGTATAGCAATCTTATG
>NW_007738473.1:79859-82399 GCF_000696425.1 Galeopterus variegatus | reverse complement strand
AGACAGTATTTCTTACACTTAGTGAGAAACTTTTTATAAAATTAGTATAGCAATCTTATGACTAATAACCTTCAGTTTCAGCCATAGTTTAGGAAACTGTTACTCTTGCGAACAATGTCCCTGCAACCATGACTCTTCAGCCTTGGAAAAATCTATTTGTAAATGAATTTAGTGCTTTGAATCTATTTGAAAAAATGATTAAGATGTGCACTGAAAATGATTTTTAAAAATTACCACTACTGAATTGCAGCATTACTGTAAATATTAAAACTTAGAAATAGTATCAAATAAGAGGAGAATGTTCAAAATGATAGTACATATGTCATGAAAAATATGCAGATGTTAAAATGACCACTTAAAAAATGTTTAATGATGTGAAAAATGGCCATGATGAAGTGCAGTGTTCAAAACCAGTAAGCCAGATCTTACAGGTGGAACATTACACATACACACATTAGCTGCATTGAATGTTTAACTTGACAGCATCCATAAACACAAATATTTTTATTCCCCATATGTTTTAGAAAAGAAATCTGTAAACTTGTCTGAATTTTTGAAGAACACAAGTATTATGCATTGCAGAGGGAAAGGAGGGTGGAATTTTTGTAATGAGAGACACATACTTTCAAGCCCTTTGACATGTGTCAAGTGTCTCTCTCTCTGACCCCCGGCAAATACATACATGACTGCACAGGCACCAGTTGAGTATTCTTGGAGGAAAGACAATCTGGAGCACAGACCAAGACAGCCAGGTATTTTTCCAGTTCTTCAAGTGATTTGAAAGGTGTGCAGGATATGAACATTACTAAATCCCAGTGTGAAAACAAAAACCTATTCTTAGGATATGGTTTTCTCTCATCAAATGGCCAGAAAATGTGAGTTATATGTCTTCCTATAGGCTCAAAGTAGTATAGATTTTGAAAATCTTTTCCTGTTTTCAAGTAGAGAGAATAAAAATCAGGCTGTTAATTGCTCATAGAGTGGTGCTTCTTTACCAGGAGAGATCTCGATCTCAATGGGATATTTATCAATGTCTGGAAGCATTTTTTGGTTGTCACAACAGGGAGAGGGTGCTGCTCACATGCAGTGGGGATGCTGCTAAACACTGTACAGTGCGCATGATAGTCCCAACCCCACCACACCCCCACCCACAACACACAAGAAAACACTATCTGGACCAAAATAGTGCCACAGTTAAAAAACCTGCCAGAGAGAGACATTACAGAGTACTTGAACAAAGCCACAGTAATTTCTCTCCTTTCTGTTTCACAAGTAGCTCATGTGTCCTTGTCCCTCCATGAATAGTCACATGGGCCTCTTACTGCCACACTCAGCATCAAGGTGACTGTCAGGAGAATCTCCATAGGTCTTTGCTAGGTTGCATGGAGGGGGTTAGTGTGAGAGAGGAGGAAGAGAAAAGGAGAGAGAACAAGCCTCATCCCAATTTGTTCACACTGCTCTCTCTCTCACAGTAATAGCTGCTCCAAGATATCTAGTTCCACAAATCAAATCATTCCCATTTCCTAGATTTCCGATATTTCCCCTTACTGCAAAAAGAGAAACATATTTTCATAATGGACTACTCAAAGCTTAGCAGTTCTTAAAACATTCTCAAATTAAGAGGGGGAGAAAAGATAGATTTTTAAAAATCTCTACTACTACTGGTACAATTCCATCTTCTACATATGACTGAAGAATTACCTCCATGAGGAAAAAAAAAAAAATAGCTCCAAGGAAATATTGATGTCCATCCAAAAACAAACAAACAAAAAACCCAAAAAACAAAACCCAGAGTACAGCACATCAGATAGATGTTGCTTACCCTATTTCTAAAGATACTGTGAAGGAAAACTCTAGATAGGTTTTATGTTTGTGCTTGTGTATCCCTGGGGCCCATGCTCAGTGAGATTCCCAGAGCAATCATTGATCTCTGCTAGATATTTATAAGATATCAAGAAAACTCTAACTTGGGACTTGAACAATTATTGATCACTATGGGATTCAAACGGGGAGGGGGAGAGAGAAAGCCAACATGGTATGTATGATAATAATTTAACAGTTACATCCAGAGTTCATTATGAACTGCAGAACATTGCACACTGCTTCCAAGCATTGTCCCTGTGAGGCAACACTCACATTGCTATTATGAAATATGAACAGATCTTACAAACTCTGCCTGTCTTATACTCAATGCCTCCTTCCTAAAAGGAATAGGGTCTGAAGCCACACCAGAGTCCCGCCAAATGCCAGAAAGTGGAGGCGGGTAATAAACCTTCTTTACTGAGAATAATAATAATTACTCACATTTTCTATATTCTAGGTACTCTTCTAGATACAACTATTGACACATTTCATATTTATAAAAACAAGTGAGGTTGGTACTGTTATGCCCCCTTGAAGATGAGGTGACTGAGGCACAGACAGGTGTAACTGGCCCAAAGTCACACACAGAATCCCTAGGAGAAGGACACCATATGCTGTTGTGTGGTTTGTAGGACCCATGACTGTGAGGAAGAGCACAGCTACAGAGAGGTACTGGG
>NW_007738473.1:77282-79229 GCF_000696425.1 Galeopterus variegatus | reverse complement strand
TGTAATTAATTACAGGTAATCATCTTTCAATTCTCAACAATCTATATTTATGTTCTTAAAATTGGTCTATCTAAGAATTTTTTGAATTTGAGGAGTCTTTCCAGATCTCCTTTCCCACCTGGGGTTCTCACAATCCCTTCTATTTCACTCTTCAAAAACAAGGGATTTCTCTTATCCATTCACATCTTATTGTGTAAATTACCTTGATGAGAATAACAAATGTAAACATCCAAAACCAAAAACATAAGAACAATTGAAATGTTATCCATGAGGCCTGAATTGTTCTTTAATCGAGGCACTTCAAACCCATGGTATGAGCTCTTTTTTCTCTCTGGTGTGTGTAAATTTCTTCTCATGGAAAAGGATTGCATTAGAGGAGTATTCTAGCCAATGTGCATTGGCTACATAGTATGAATACATATGTACAATATGTTTGTACGTGTGTTTGTGTGTGTGTATGTATATATGCACATAGTATCTGTGATATACTATACATACTCAAATATATAGTAGGTTGTTGAAAATATTTAATAACTATTCATTTTTTACTTAGTGCAGCCCAAACTATAGTCACAAAATACAACCATCTTGAAGGAGTAAGTCTCATGATAGCAAAGACAAAATAGCATCTGTGAAGAATATCAGTTGCTGCAGTGATGCCCCGTACCATCTGGGCCTCCCACTCACTGCAAAGCTTCTTTGCTTGTCTATTTATCTTAGACTTAAACAGATGGGAGGTGCTTTTAAAAGTTGATTTAATTTTTTGTATTTCATTGGAATTAATTTCATGGTCATTATCTACACATTGAATAATGAACGTGTGATGCTTTATCTTTTGCTGAAAAGTATTTAAACCACATCAAATAACACCATCTTGATAAAATGTTTCATTGGCAAGGTTTAAGAAAAACAACACTATGTTAACTTTCTAAACTTTTTAATTATATTGTTTTAAACAATTTGACTCTAAGTGGTGAATGACAGATATCTTTAGTTAGTACATGACAAGACTTGGAAAAGTCTTTATGGAAAACTTCCTAGAACTTAGAAAGTGAATGACCGCATAACAAACCACTTTAACCTATTGGTTAAAAACAACAAATAGTTATTGCTTGAAATGCTATTACACAAGCCAGCTGGGTAGTTCTGCTGACCTGCTCCTGGCATGGCTGACCTTGGCTTGCCTTGCTCATGTGTGTGGTATCAGCTGACCGGTGAGAGTCTAACAGGGCTTCACACTCTAGTCTGGTAGCTTGCTAGATGGCAGCTGATGTGAAGGGATGAGAGCTATTTTTTCTCATTATCAAATATGCTAGTTTGTGCTCATTCACATGGTAGTTTTTCAAAATTATGAGAGTATGAAATTTAACATTCAAATTAAGATAAATATAATTTTCAAATATAAAATAAAATTGTGTAAATACCTGATATGCATAAAAGATAAATTTAGAACAACCTAGAGAAATAGAAATGAAGAGAAAAAGTGTTCCCTCAGGAAAATCCAATATCTAAAACACTGTTTCTTACTTTTCCTATCTTTCTATGTACAATGATCATTTGATTCCTTGTCAAATAGCATGTATGAACTGAAAATAACTTGTGTGAAATATAACTTGTATGTTATAACTGAATAATACATATGAACTTAATTGCGATCATAAGTTCAATGTAATATAAAAATTTCAAATAATTTTATTAGGCTATATAAAATTGATCCCCAGATTATTTTTTCTCCCTCACCAAAACACCTGGAAATTTTATTTCTTCTGCCATATTGAGGATTTCTTTGGAATTTTATCTAGACACAGTGAGTAGAGAAAAGAAGAAGGGCATTTTTAATTTGCTGTGTTCAATAGATTGTGATGTTAGTGACTACCTGGTTTTTATTTTGCTTTCAATACATTTATGTAGACAATTAGCTATAAACACTTAGGACAACTCTAAACA
>NW_007738473.1:70226-74215 GCF_000696425.1 Galeopterus variegatus | reverse complement strand
ATCCAGCTTTCAGGTCATCATCATGACTCATTGAGAGTTAAGGTAAATGTATTCAAAAAGTAAACATTGAAATGATGAATTATCTAATCCCTGTTAGATCTTTGTCCATGTATCCCTCTTTTTCCCTACTGTTTCCTATTCTGACCTCATTACTATTCCTTATGTTCTTTCTAGAAGTGCCTTCTCTGACAGGGATTCTTTCCTTTAAGTTTTTTCCCAAATGCTTCTTTTTGGTGAAATCTTCAATGAACACACTATGGTATTGCAAGGGTTACCTTACTACCCAACTTTAGCGGTTAAAGAAATTAAAATGATTAAAACATTTTTTAAATCTTCATTCAATGCATTATTTTTTATATTGTTAGTTCCCTCTGCTAGAAAGGAAGTTTCAGGAAAGCAGGTATTTTTCATTGTTTTGATCCCTGATATGTTCCAAACTCCTTGATCAGTAACTAGCACAAAGTAAGTATAACATGAATATTTTTTTTGAATGACAAATACGACTCTCCAGGTAGCTGGGAATTGAGTCAAATATACCAGACCTATGGGAAATTGAAGAGCAGAGTGATGATAGATCACAAACACAAAGGGGGTCTGGATGATTTAATAAGTGATTATTTACAATAAATATGAACAATTGTAATTTGTCAATTAAAGTTAAAATGTAGGCAATCAAAAGTAAACAAAAATCAAATCTTCAATCTACTGGATTTCCTATAACTATTTAGACTCACAAAAATAGAAATATTTAATTTTCAAAATCAAGAAAGTCGTGGTGGAATAACTTGTAAATGCAAATCAATATCTCAAATATTTTTCTTTATAAAACCTTAAAAGTAGCTTCACCAAAGATATATCACATTTGCTCATTAAGTAAACATGTTTCCAAACCAATTTTATCCAAGGTTATACTATCAATATGTGAATAATAGAGAAATGAATAACATTAATATTCTTCATTCAAAGGATATATAATATTTCTGTATTAATAAGCATCATTCAGCAAGAACTGTTTGAACATTATGTATTCATTAATCAGAATTAAAATATCTTCTATTTTGTTAACATTACTTTCTGGTACAAGAACCAGAGAAAGAAAGTTGAGTACATAATAACAATATGTAATTACTCATATACTTACTCATTTTTTATTAAAAATATTTATGACAAGCTGCTCTGAGGCAGTTATTACCTTAGGTAATGGGGACAGGAAAGGGAATATCTCTTTGTCTATCAAGTTTATATTTTAAGGACGATTAAAAATCAAATTAATATTAAATAGTTTGTCAGTCATGATAGATGCCAAAGATGACACTGGAGGTGGCATTTTAAGTAGGAACATCAGGCAAAGCCACACTGAGGTGCTATTTGAGCATCGCCCATTGTGAAGTGAGATAATTAGCTATTCAAATAAGTGAGAAAAGAGTGTTGAGCTTGGGGAAGAGGTAAGTGTAAATACAACTTATTTTCAAATAGATGGTCGCTTTTGAATGCATCTCAGCAGCTCTGCAGTATGTCGTGATGTTCTGCACTTTCCAAATCTCCGCTAAAATTTAACATTTATATTGCAGGATGACATTAGTTATGATAGAAATTAAAGAAGGAAACCTGCTTTGGTATATCTGTGCCTATACTTTAAAGCTGTATTTATGCCAAAAAGTTGGTATTTCTCAGAACAATAGTGGAATGAGAATGGCAATGGTAGGGTGCTCTGTAGAAAGCTTTCACTGAGAAATTACAGACATGTAATATAATTTTAGGTCTGCAAAAATAACCTGGGATGATAAAATCAGGAAAGTTTGATCAATGTAATTGTAAAACTGTAGAATTGTAAACATGGTCATATTTTAAGTATATTGCATTTATCTATCAATCCACTTTCTAAGACAACTCTCACTAAAAGCTTATAAAAACAGTGCAAACATTTGTAAAATAAACATTTGATTAAACACCAATGCCAAATTTGAACCTGACAAAGATAATGTATTCTTAATTATTATTTAATACCCAGTAAATGCTTAAATTTCCTAAATTGTCTCAAAAACATCTTTTTTCCTCTGTTTGAATCAAGAATCAAACAAATTTGGTTGTTATAGTTAAGTTTCTTTTATTATGTAACAGTTTTCTGTGTAAGAGCTTGTGTGTATGTGTTCAGGTAATTATATCAGAAAAAAATGGACTATTTGTGGAATGCTGCATGCACTATATTTGGCTTATTTCTTCATTTGGTGTCATACAACTTGTTTCTGAACCAATTTTTTTTAAGTTAATGTCCAGATCAAAAATCTTTATATGTTCAGGTTCATTCTACTAGTTTCCTTTTTTTTTTTTTTTGCTTACTTTCTTTTAGACAAGAATTCTACATAGGAGATTCAAACTGCTGTCAGTTTCATCCCTTTGGGAGGTGCATGTTAACTGGGTTTTCAACTTTTAGTGATATTAATTATAATCTTCAGATTCAGGTAGTGTCAGCTTGATTACTTTATTACTTTATTGATTTATTGAAGCATAATTGATTGTACATACCTGGGGGTCATAGCATTGAATGTCTATACCTCTGTGTAATATGTAATGCTCAAATCAGGATAATTAGTACACTCAACATTACACAATGTAATGACCTTTTCGTGGCACTTTACCAGTTTCTCAGTATACCACCTTCTCTTTCTTTTCCATCTCTGATGGACTCACATCTGTTCTTTTCTTTCAAGATTTCAATGAATCATTATGATTGTTCTCTCTTTGTTTCTTCATTTTATAAAAACTCACATAACAGTGAGGAAATGTTGTATTTCTCTTTCTGTGAGAGACTTATTTCATTTAAAATAATTTTCTCTAAGTTCATCCATGTTGGAGTGGATGGCAGAATTTCATTTTTTTGGTGGCTGAGTAGTATTCGTTACATATATATATATATATATACCCCATTTTCCATATTTAGTCATCAATTGATGGGAATCTAGGTTGGTTCCAACTCTTGACTATTGTAANAAATTTAACATTTATATTGCAGGATGACATTAGTTATGATAGAAATAAAAGAAGGAAACCTGCTTTGGTATATCTGTGTGTATACTTTAAAGCTGTATGTATGCCACTAAGTGGGTATTTCTCAGAACAAAAGTGGAATGAGAATGGCAGTAGTAGAGTGCTCTGCAGAAAGCTTCCACTGAGAAATTACTGACGTGTAATATAATTTTAGGTCTGCAAAAATAACCTGGGATGATAAAATCAGGAAAGTTTGATCAATGTAATTGTAAAACTGTAGAATTGTAAACATGGTCATATTTTAAGTATATTGCATTTATCTATCAATCCACTTTCTAAGACAACTCTCACTAAAAGCTTATAAAAACAGTGCAAACATTTGTAAAATAAACATTTGATTAAACACCAATGCCAAATTTGAACCTGACAAAGATAATGTATTCTTAATTATTATTTAATACCCAGTAAATGCTTAAATTTCCTAAATTGTCTCAAAAACATCTTTTTTCCTCTGTTTGAATCAAGAATCAAACAAATTTGGTTGTTATAGTTAAGTTTCTTTTATTATGTAACAGTTTTCTGTGTAAGAGCTTGTGTGTATGTGTTCAGGTAATTATATCAGAAAAAAATGGACTATTTGTGGAATGCTGCATGCACTATATTTGGCTTATTTCTTCATTTGGTGTCATACAACTTGTTTCTGAACCAATTTTTTTTAAGTTAATGTCCAGATCAAAAATCTTTATATGTTCAGGTTCATTCTACTAGTTTCCTTTTTTTTTTTTTTTGCTTACTTTCTTTTAGACAAGAATTCTACATAGGAGATTCAAACTGCTGTCAGTTTCATCCCTTTGGGAGGTGCATGTTAACTGGGTTTTCAACTTTTAGTGATATTAATTATGATCTTCAGATTCAGGTAGTGTCAGCTTGATTATTACTTTATTTATTTATTGAAGCATAATTGATTGTACATACCTGGGGGTCACAGTATTGAATGTCTA
>NW_007738473.1:68253-69614 GCF_000696425.1 Galeopterus variegatus | reverse complement strand
TTCATCCATGTTGGAGTGGATGGCAGAATTTCATTTTTTTGGTGGCTGAGTAGTATTCGTTACATATATATATTTATACACCCCATTTTCCATATTTAGTCATCAATTGATGGGAATCTAGGTTGGTTCCAACTCTTGACTATTGTAAGTAGAACTGCAAGAAACATGTGCATACAGTTATCTCTTTGATATGATGATTTCAATTTTTGAATATACACCGAGGGGTGTAATTGCTAGATCATACGGCAGTTCTACCTCTGAATCATGGGTGCTCCAGATGAGGAGGAGAAAGGAAAAAAATATTAAAAACCTTTTCAGTGAAAAAATAGTAGACAACTTCCCAGGTACAGAGAAAGATAGGGCCGTTCACATCCAGGAGGCTCAAAGATCAACACACAGATACAATCCAAAAATGTCCTCTCTGAGACACAGCATAGACAAATTGACAAAACTCAAATATAAAGAGAGAATCATAAAAACAGCAATAGAAAATTGTCAAATCACCTATAAGTGAGTATCAATCTGATTAACTTCAGACATCTCAACAGACACTCCATAAGCCAGGAGAGAATGGAACAATATCCTGAAAATACTAAAGAAAGAAACTGCTAGCAAAGAATACTGTACCCAGCAGGCCTATCTTTCAGAAATGAAGGAGAAATAGTGTATTTCCCAGACAAATAAGAATTGGTAGCATACCACCACATGACAAGCCCTAAAATAGTGTCCTTTGGGGAGTCCTGTATCTGAATCAAAAAAGTGAAGATCACTATATGAATATGCAAGAAAGAAAAAAAAACACTGATAGAACAAAAATGCAAGAGAAAGAGAAAGAAAGTATATCTTTTTTTTTTCTTTTAAAATATAACTTTTATTGATTTAATAGCTAATTTTCAAAATAATTACTCAGGTATATAAAATTTTGTAAGTTGATAGAGTAATTATAAAAAGAATAATGCAGTTTTTCTTTAATTCTTATATTTTCTATAGATAAAATGGATATTTATGAAGTAATGCATAGAATCTGCTTCTTTTCCAAAAACTTGATTTAAAAAAAAAAAAAAAGTAAGTTTAGCATTGTTTATTCTAGGAGAATCTTTTATTTATTTATTTATTTATTTTTAATTTTTATTTTGTCAATATACAATGTATATGATTATTATGGCCCTTCACCGACACCTCTCGCCCTCCTCCCTCTCTCCCCTCCCCCCCAAGAATGTCCTTTCCGTTTGCTTGTTGTAACAACTTCAAAAAAAAATTATAGTAGTTATATCTTCTTCCCCACCCCCACCCCCACCCCGTTTTTTTTTGTGTGTGTGTGTGTTTGTGGGTAAATTAATTTGTTTATTTTTTTTTTAGCT
>NW_007738473.1:67911-68150 GCF_000696425.1 Galeopterus variegatus | reverse complement strand
ATAGTGTATTTCCCAGACAAATAAGAATTGGTAGCATACCACCACATGACAAGCCCTAAAACAGTGTCCTTTGGGGAGTCCTGTATCTGAATCAAAAAAGTGAAGATCGCTATATGAATATGCAAGAAAGAAAAAAAAAAAAAAACACTGATAGAACAAAAATGCAAGAGAAAGAGAAAGAAAGTATATCTTACCACCACAAAATAACAAACATGGAAGACAAACTATATAAAGTAAAG
>NW_007738473.1:64044-64327 GCF_000696425.1 Galeopterus variegatus | reverse complement strand
CAAACACCCTGGTCATTCCTGAACCAGGGTGGTGGGGGATCAAGGGTCTCAGCCATGCCCCACACCTGTAACCAGCCCAGTGATGACCACCAAGACACAGCAGGAATGGCCCCAGGTTCCTGAGCTGAGGTAGTGGGGGAGAGGGCTTTTACTACACCCCCTGACATCTGCACCCAGCCTGGCAATGACCAAGCCACAGCTACAAGTCCCCTTGTCTCCCCTATGGGAATGAGGCAGATGATACAGGCCAAAATCTTGCCCCTTCTCCTTCCTCCTTCTTCCA
>NW_007738473.1:63720-63949 GCF_000696425.1 Galeopterus variegatus | reverse complement strand
ATGGGAATGAGGCAGATGATACAGGCCAAAATCTTGCCCCTTCTCCTTCCTCCTTCTTCCAACCCATTCCCTTCAACTTTCACCTCTCTCCCTACATCCCAACTGCTCTGCAACAAGTTCATAGAATGTAAAAAAATAATAATTTTTTGTTTTTACATTTTTACTTACTTTTTAAAATTTTTTATTTAGCATAGTACTTTATTATTGGTTATGAGCAGTCATGAGTTAC
>NW_007738473.1:53709-63319 GCF_000696425.1 Galeopterus variegatus | reverse complement strand
TAAGTCCAACATGTTCATTGCTGCTCAGATTACAATAACCAAGATATGGAACCGACCTAAATGTCCATCGATGGATGATTGGATAGGAAAATGTGGTATATATACACCATGGAATACTACTCTGGATAAAAAAGAATGAAATTCTCCCATTTGCAACAACACGGGTGAGCTTGGAGAAACTTATGTTGAGTGAAATAAGCAAAGCACAGGGGAATAAATACCATATGTACTCACTCATAAGTGGGAGCTAAGAGAGTAAGAGAGAAGGAAAAACGTAATATTAATTTTAAAAAATCCAAAAAACAAAAAATGCTAGTTCACATATTTTGATAATTTTTAATATTTTCTCTCCTGGTTTTCAAGTCTTTCCACTGTCTCTGTATCTCTCTGGACATTAGCACATGAACTTTTGAATTACTTATATGTGTATTTTTGTGCTTTATATTTATTAATTACTTTAGAAGTAGCTCATTACTTCTCATTACCTTTCATGCTTACGGTATTGAGGTTTAATTAGCATTCAGTCAATGCACAGATCTTAAGTATACAGACCAATATATTTGGAATACTTACACCAGTTTGTAATCAACACCCAGATCAAGACATAGAGCATTCCCATTACCCTAGAAAATTTCTTTATATGACATTCAGATCAACCATGACCCAACCAAGAGCAACCATTATGTTGGCTTTTTATCACCATAGATGGTTTTTGCACGTTCTTGAACTTCATATAAATGGAATCATATACTATGTAATCTTGAGTCTGTCTTCTTTCACTAAATGGTATGGTTTTGCTGTTAATCTATGTTGCTGCATTAACAATAGTTTTTCCCTTTTTCTTAGCGAGTGATTTTCTGTAGTGTGAATATACCACTTTGAAAAAAAAATCTGTTCTGCAGTGGAAATGGACCATGGATATTCTGTTGATGGATATTCGGGTTGTTTCCAGTTTCAGCTATTGTGGATAAAGCTGTCATGAAAATTTTGTACAAATCTTGCAGGGTACATACACATTTATTTACTTTTCTAGCAGTAGAATTTCTGGGTCATATAATTATTAATTGATGTTTAACTTTATTGGAAAATGCCAAGGAGGTAGGAGGTTGTACAATTTGACACTCCCACCAGCAACATATGACAGTCCTAGTTGCTCCCCATCCTTCCCAATCCATGGTATTATTAGCCATTTTTATTTATGGCCATTCTTCTATGTGTCATATTTTTATATTTGTTAAAGTACAGTTCTGAAGAGCTACAAGAAAAGTTCAGCCTCCACTTCTAACAGTCAGCATTCTTCTGCCTTCCCCCGCTTCTTATCTTGAGACAGTCTTTATTATGGTGTTCTGCCTTAGGATTTAAGGGAGACAAAAGGCCTTTTAACCCTGTCTCAATGTGGAGGAAAACCTTGGCTGGAGCAGAACATAGAAATGCTGTCCTGCTCACAGACACATCTGACTCCCTGGAGCACAGACCTGAGGTTGCTGGAACTCAGCAGGAGCCAAAAGAGGATGATCCCTAAAAGTGTTTGGGGAGAGAGATTCCTCTCATGCCCAGAAAAAAAGGTTATTCAAATGAGGGGTAAAAAGACTGTATAAAAGCCTTTGTGGGATACTTTACTGATAAAATTATTAGTTAAACAAACAAACAAACAAACAAATATATATATACATATATATATGTGCATATATATATATATATATATATATATATAAAGGAAATTTGGAGAATAGGAATGTTTATTGCTACTGAGCTATATGTTTATTAGTACTAGTTTCAGACAAAAATATTATCTCAATCTAAATTGCTAATCAAATGAAGATAAAAAATTGTTTACCTTCTATTACATTATAACTTTAACTCTTTTTTCATATACTGTCAACCTTAGTTTCAATAATAATTAAATAATTATTTTATTATTATTATTAATTTTAAGCTCTATTTCTTTTCTTCCTACTTTCATTAATTTTTAGCTTAGTTTCTCTCTTCTTTCATGCATTTGATCATGCTATAAAAAGGTTTCCTAAATCTTTTCTTTATTCACTTTAGTATATTCTGGGAGAAAAGCTATAGCAATATATATAAACCTTCCCTTTTCCATTTTTGCAATTGCATACTTATATGTTTTGACTCATACTTTATTCAACCATCTTCATATTACAATTTATACAGTCTGCTGTTATTATAAATAATGTGTAACTCTGTAGCTGACCCAGAGCCCACCCCTGCCTCTATTTTTATATCAGCGCCTGCTCATGTCTGATTCATTAGATAAGCCAAGGCTTCCAGCCGGTGTGGAGACACCTGATGGCAGAAGATGAGGATGGTGGGATTAATTCATGAGTCTGAACAGGAATTATAAAGCCATTCTGCTCTCTTATTTGGGTTTCTCGCCTGTTTCATTGCCGGGCGCTTGTGTGGCTGCAGGCCAGGTGTGAGGCCTTGCAGAGAGGGGAGTGGGCCAGGGTGACACCAGGGCCCTGGCACTGGGCAGGGACAGCTGCAGGCAGTGCTGGGAAGCCACGATAATGGACACTTATGCAGGACATCTGCAGAACAGGCTCCCAGATGTGCACCCCAGAGCTGGAGAGCCACCAATCTCTGAACCCCACTCTCCTCATTGGTGACAGGTGATGTGCCAGGTTTGCAGTTTGCAAGACCAGCAGCTTAGCCAGGGAGGTCAGGACCCACGTTGGCCTTGCAGAGGAGCTGGCAGGCACAGTTCTCCCAGGGGGGTCTTCATCAGATCCCTCTCCACACGCCTTCCAGATAGTTAGCGCTGCCCTTTCTTTGGTCTGAGATGGGCACAGAAGCTTTTTGAGGTCACTGATAGGGGTCAAGGGCAAAAGGTGCTCTGCTGTGTCCCTTAGTCAAAACTTTGAGCCCCTCCAGGGTTCAGCCCTTTTACCTAGCAAAAAAGGACACTGGGAAATTTCCAAGATGACAGACACTGTCCTCCAAGGCTCTGTGTATGGTTCAGGCACTTGGATGTTGGGTGCCTCCCCAGCAGAGGCTGCTCTGGCCCTGAGTGTTGATCTTGACAAGGTGAGCACTGACTATAATCTCATAGTCCTGGAGGGTCTCATAAGAGGAGAGGAACTCAGGGGGAGTTGGGAGCCACGCACCACCCATCGTGTCTGCTCTGTGGAAGGATGGATGGCAGAGGTGACCTGTGCCCTGAGTCCCCAGGATGCACACAGCACTCTGTGCTCCCTCAACTCCTGGGCCTGCTGGAGAAGAGCCACCAGCAGGTGTGGTCTGTCCTCAGGAAGACCCTTCAGAGCAGGATGCTGGGGACCCAGCTCACATGCTGGGGAAGAGGGCCCGAGGTCATGTCTATTGCCACTGCTGCTGGCATGGGGCTCTCCTTTCTGAAGACTCCGGGGTGGGCAGCTGTCCTCTCCTTCCCACACTCTGCCTGACTCTAGCAGGAAACAGAGGGACACTGACAATTGGTCTGTTCTTTTTTTCCCCTCTCCTTGGGCACCCAAACATTGCTTGTGGCTTTGGTGGGCACCTACCTTAGGAGAGAGACAAGAGCCTCCAGGCCTGCTGGGAAGACCCCAGAGCCAGACAGGCTCAGGCCAGCCAGGCCAGAGCTGCCCCCTCCTCCCATCCCCTTGGCCCTCCTCTTGGACACTGTCTCTCAGTGCTCAGGTGCCAGCTCCAGACAGGCCAGGGAGCTCAGTCCACACCGTGCCCTCCAACGCTCCCGTGCAGGCCTCTGACTGTCTCGCCTCTACTGAACACGTGCATGTCACTTGTGTGGGGAAGAAGGCGGCCTTGCCTGGAACTGCTTGGACACTCTCCTTTCGGCTCCAAATCACTGACTTGGGTCTTGTTACTCTCAGCTGCTCCTTGAGAGCAGTGACCGAGTTTCTTATCATGAGGCTGAGGGAGCCCACACAGTGGGTCTCATGGCATTATTGCCCATCAAGAACTGGGTCCAGGGCTCTTTCTTCTGTGGCCAGGTACTTAAGGAGCCATCTGTTCAGGAGGAGAGTGAGAAATATTCCTATTTAGCAGATGTGAACAGTGAGGCTGACCGCCGATGATGAAGTCACAGGCTGCTGCTGTGTCAAGGAGCCTGGGTCACTAGCCTGCTGCTTTCTCCTGAGATGTGGGAGGCTAGCGGGGTTCTGGTGGAGGGAAGGTGGGCAGGTCTGGGGCAGGTTCCATCCTGGTAGAGTGATAAAAGGGGACATTTACACCTAGATCCTCCCATCAGATCAGCGTTGGGGATACCTCCACCTTCCTCAAGCAGGTTTCCAGCTTTGCTCTCCTCCGTGTGGCCTCCTGCTGTTCTAGTTCATGCACGCAGGCCTGCCTGGTCCTCCCGACCAGACAGAAGTGCAGGGCTGGTCAGAGTCAGGGAGGGAAGGAGGCTGTGGGCTGCCAGGCACCTGGGCTTGGCGCCCCCAACAGCTGGGCCGCATGCTTGCCATTCCCTGTGGCAGGCTCATCATCTCAATGGTGGGGCTGTGGGCATGCCTGGGTGCCGGGCCAGGCTCAGGGGCAGCGGGATCACCAAGGACAGGCTCAGTTTTCACTCTCCTTGCATGCCCAGGGCTTGCAGCCTGTCTGCTGATTTTTGCATCGTATTAGGTCCCAGGGACTCCTGCAGCCCAGGTGAGCCTCAGGGGTGGGGTTCACCCCACTCTGCAGAGTGACAATATCCCTGATCCTAAGCTGTGCTGGGCTTTCTCAGCCTGGCTGGGAGAGATCAGGCCACCGTTGCCTCCAGAAAAAATGAGGAAGGGCCTTCCCTGGGTGTATCCCCTGCCCTTGAGCCCACCAGGCCCCTCCTGCACCCCGCACCTCTCTGTTCTGTGAATGAGCCCAGTTTGTGGTGGGGAGGGTGGGGGCTGAATTGTTCTCTCCCCTTGGCAACTCGGGGCATGTTTACCAGGGCGGGCAGCTCCTAACTCAACAGGGAGGGTTAATCTGGTGGTGGGGCACACTAGCCCTGGAGGGGTGGGTGGGGATCCATGCAGGGCAGAGCCACCTCATCGCCCTGTTCAGCTCAGCTTTGGGCTGGAGGAACGTGCTCCTTTCTCCTCATCCAGCATGACTGTGTGATGGTAGCTCCACTGTGTGTGTGTGTGTGTGTTTATGTGTGTGTATGTATGTGTGTGTGTGCATGTGTGTATGTGCGCACGCACGTGCACGTGTGATGGGAATTCCAGGCATCTTCAGGCAGGAGACCCCTTCACTCACCACAGTCACAGGATGACTGTGACTCCTGCACAGGTCCTGGAGCTGGAGCTGACTCTGCAGAGGCAGGTTGGGCAGGTCTGCGCCACCTTGGTGCCCACCTGCCCTTGCCTCCAAGCCCAGGCCAGGCTTAGGGAGCAGGTCTGAGGGGGTTCACCCTTATTTCATCCTGTGTGACTCCTGAGCAGCTGCAGGCCACCCACATGCTCTCCACACCTCCTCTCCAGGGCTCCATGGCAGGGATAGCCCTGCCATGACTAGTGCCCTCCCTGGGGCCTTGGCTTCAGCCACAAAGCAAGGAGAACCTTAGGCATCTCCAGGGTCCCTCTTTGCCCCCAGCTCTGAAATCCTGCCTGCAGTTGCCAATCCATAGCTGATCCTGGGCCTCTCTTGTGTGCCAGGGCTGTTCCATTTGAACTTTGCTGCTTGAGGGACTCAAGTCTCAGGCCATGTCTATGTTTCTATTGCGAAAAAGAGACAGTTGCAAAAAACTTCTCCCCCATGGCATGGACAGGTACTGTTGCTACACTGATGGTAGCAACAGTGACCCAGGGGTCTCACATTGCAAGATGCTGGAAGCAGAGAAAGCAGAGATGGACAGACTCCCACGTGCTCTTCTTTTAAAGCCCTCAGAATCATACACCTGACCACCATTTTTAATCAATAAAGTTGGGCATGGCCTGCCCCTGGCCCCCCAAAACTCATATCCTTTTCACATGCAAATACTGTCATTTCATCCCCACAGTCTTTACTTGTTTCAAATCAAGAGTCCAAAGTTCAAAGGCCCATCTCTGAAATCAACACTATTTATCTATTTCCAAGATACAATGGTGGGACAAACATAGGGTACATATTCCCATTCCAAAAGAAAGAGATAGGCCAAAAGAAAGGGGTATTGGTTTCTGAGCAAGTCCAAAATCCAGCAACGTAGGCATTAGATCTCAAAGACTGTGAATCATGTACCTTGAGTCCATGTTCCATGCCCTCTGCATGCTGGTGTGGGGGTTGGGTCCGACTTTTGCATACATCCTTTGAAATCTGGGTGGAGGCTCCCAAGCCTTCTGAGCTCAGGCATTCTGTGAGCCTGAAGACCTAACACCACGTGAACACCACCAAGGATTCTGGCTTGTATTTTCCAAAGCTGTGGGTTCAGTCACACCTAGGGACAATTTAGCCACAGCTAGAGCAGTGAAAGCAGCCAGGGTGCTGGTGCTAGAAGCAGTTTCCCAAGGTGGCCCTGAGCAGTGATCCCATAGAGGGCTCCTCAAGCCAGTTCCCCAAGACAATTCTGATTCCCTAGATCTTTGGGCCTGAAATGGAAGAGATGGCTCCAGAGCCTTCTGCAGTGCCTTCAGGACCTTTTTCTCCTTCTCTTGATAATCCCTTTCTTTTGTGTTAGTCTTCTTAGTACCATTCAATTTTCCTTCTGAAAATGCTCTCTTCTCTACCACATGGCCAGGCTGCAAGTTTTCCAAATCATTACACTCTGCTTCCCTTTTAAGTTCTGGCTTTATGACATGCCTTCGCTGCCGTAACTCAAAGCAGGCTCTTACAAGTAGCCATGCAGCTCCCTTAATGCTTTGCTGCTTAGAAATTTCTTCCACCAAATACTCTGGTTCACAGCTCTTAAGTTCCAACTTTCACACAGTCCTAGGACATGGACACAATGCCACCAAGTTCTTTGCCAGTTCACAGCAAGGGTGATCTTTGCCCCAGTTTCTAATAAACTCCTTATTTCTATCAGAGACCTCCTTCTCCTTGTTCTCCAGATTTCCAAAAGCATTCTGCTCACCACCATTTAGTCAGTCTCTAAGACATTTTATACTTTCCCTCCACTTTTTGTCTTCTTCTGAGTCCTACAAACTCCTCCAAACTCTGAACACCTAGTTCCGAAGCTATTTCCACATTTTCAAGTGAGTGTTACCAGCAACAACCCACTCCTGGTACCAATTTTCTGTGGCTATAACAGAATGCTTGGCACTAAGGGCTTCCATGGCCAGGTCTACTATTCTGGGCCCCCTTGCCGCTAACAGCACCCCTTCTGCTAAGGACCTCCCTAGCCTGGCCTGGCACTAAGAGGCCCAGTGACCTTGCCTGTCCCTAGGGTCCCCTGCCCTGGCCTATGACTAGGGAGTCTATAGGATGGGCTAGCCTGCCATTACGGCTCCCCCNAGAGATAGGCCAAAAGAAAGGGGTATTGGTTTCTGAGCAAGTCCAAAATCCAGCAACGTAGGCATTAGATCTCAAAGACTGTGAATCATGTACCTTGAGTCCATGTTCCATGCCCTCTGCATGCTGGTGTGGGGGTTGGGTCCCTAAGTCCTTGGGCAGCTCTGCTCTTATGGCTTTCCTGGTTGCAGGCCACACTTCAGCAATCCCAGGCTGTCATTCCATTCTGTAGCCCCACAGATCTGGGGTCTCCATGGCAGTCCTGCTCTCATGGCCCCACTAGACATGGTGCTGATGGAGTTTCGCTGCTGCAATTCCAACCCCACGTTTCCACTTGGCATTGCTCTAGCAAAGGCTGTCTGCAGTGACTCTGTCCTGGTGACAGATCACTCCCCTGGCCAGGCAGGTCTACCCCAAGTGCCCCCTAACCTGGCATGGCCTGCTCGTAGGGAAGCCCTAGCCCTGCCTGGCCTGACCCAAGAGCTTCCCTAGCCTGGACTGGGCTGTCACTAGGACACTGCTGGCCTCGCCCAGCCTGGTTCAGAGCTAAGGACACCATGACCTCTCCTGGGCTGTCCCAAGGGAAGTGATGTCCTGTCCTGGCCTGGCACTTGGGCCACTTCTGTCTTGGCCTAATATGCCACTAAGGGTACACATGACCTTGCCTGACCCTAGGGCCCCTGTGCCCTCACCTGCCACTAAGGGCTGCCCTGGTTCCTTGGCTGCCAAGGGCTTCCTACTGCTATGTGCCACCCTGGCCTGGCCTGCCCAAGGAACCCACTGGTTGTTCTGCCATACAGCCCCCCTTTACTAGTCTGCCCCTAGCAGACCACAGCCATAATGGCCACCCTGCCACTAAGGGCATCTATGCCACTAAGTGCCCCACTTGACTGTCCTGTCCCTGGGCCACCTTGGCCTGTTTGGGTGCTAAGAGCCCCCCTCCCTGGCTTGCCTCTAAGAGATCACCTGGCATGGCTTTCCCTGACAATAAGGGCCCTTTTTGAATGGCCTCGCCCATGGCCCCCTTGGCCTGCTTACTGCTATGTCCCACCTAGCCTCACCTACCTGAGTGTAAGATACCCCCTGNCTGGCCTGCCCCAAGAGCTTCCCTAACCTGGCCTGGGCTGTCACTAGGACACTGCTGGCCTGGCCCAGCCTGGTTCAGAGTTTAGGACACCATGACCTCTCCTGGGCTGTCCCAAGTGAAGTGATATCGTGTCCTGGCCTGGCACTTTGGGCCACTTCTGTCTTGGCCTAATATGCCACTAAGGGCACAAATGGCCTTGCCTGACCCTAGGGCCCCTGTGCCCTCGCCTGCCACTAAGGGCTGCCCTGGCTCCTTGGCTGTCAAGGGCTTCCTACTGTTATGGGCCCCCCTGGCCTGGCCTGCCCAAAGAACCCACTGGTTATTCTGCCATACAGCTCCCCTTTACTAGTCTGCCCCTAGCAGACCACAGCTATAATGGCCACCCTGACACTAAGGACACCAATGCCACTAAGTGCCCCACTTGACTGGCCTGTCCCTGGGCCAGCTTGGCCTGTTTTGGTGCTAAGACTCCCCCCCCCTCCCCCCGGCTTGCCTCTAAGAGATCACCTGTCATGGCTTTACCTGACAATAAGGGTCCTTTTTGAATGGCCTGGCCCATGGCCCCCTTGGCCTGCTTACTGCTATGGCCCCTCTGGCCTCGCCTACCTGAGTGTAAGAGACTCCCTGGACTGCCATGGCCTGACCTGGGGGTCTCTTACAGATAGGACAGGTCAGGCCGGGACAGACCTGAGGCAGGCCCAACCAATGGGTCTCTTCTCTATACCTGGTCAGGCTCACCAATAGTGGCAGTGGGGTCCTTAGCAGGCCTGGCCAGGGACCATTATTGGCAGGACAGGCCAAGTGAGACCAGGGTGTCTCTTAGAGGCAGGCCAGCCTGGAGGTGCCCTGGTGGGGCAGCTTTCTTTTTTTCCTGGGGGCCCAAAGGAAGGTCAGGCCAGGGCCTCCTGCCCGTTATTGGCAGGGAAGGCCAGGAGGGAAATAGACAGTCTAGAAGAAAAGGGGGAGAGAGACAGAGAGAGAGAGAGAGAGAGAGAGAGAGAGAGAGAGAGAAACAGACAGCAAAGAAGGAAGGAAGGAAGAAAGGAAGGAAGGAAGGAAGGAAAGAAGAAAAAAAGAAAAAGAAATGAACCACAATAATACATTGATCTTTCAAAAGGAGAGAAAAAATCTACAGTTACT
>NW_007738473.1:51569-53159 GCF_000696425.1 Galeopterus variegatus | reverse complement strand
AGGAAGGAAGGAAGGAAGGAAGGAAGGAAGGAAGGAAGGAAGGAAGGAAGGAAGGAAGAGAAAAAGAAAAAGAAAGAAATGAACCACAATAATACGTTGATCTTTCAAAAGGAGAGAAAAAATCTACAGTTACTAGAGTTGGGAGGGTGGAGGGATGGGGGTAGGGCGAGATTGCGTAAGGGGCACAAAGAGAAATTATATTTGTAATAAGGAACATGCTAATAATATTGATGTGATTAACGTATGTTGTACACAGGTGATGGTAGTCAATGTTGTATCCCCCAACTTGTGTATAATCAATCAATCATGCTACGATTTGAAAAAAAATGTGTGAATAATTTAAAAACAAAATATAATCAGCAATTCTCTGCATCTTTGGCAGCAAATCCTGTCTTAATTTTGGTAGTGTCTTATAGAAAGGACACTTAGTTTCTCTTAGGCAGAGCATGATTTACAATTCCAGGCATTCTTTCTCCAATGCAAGCTCTAGAATCTTCACTGATGTAATGAATTAATCTACTTGCTTTGCAGTTGCAGGGGAGTGTACCTCAAAATTCTTAACCTACATGAGTATGACCCAAAAAAGAATTCTAAGTTTCTGAATTAAAGGAAAAAAAAAATATTTTTTAAAATTTTATCTGCACATGTGACTAAATACATGAATTTCACAAAAGGTCCACCCAATCTGCTAAGTCATGGGATGTGTGATCACACAGCTGATGCTCTGTGCCTGGCATTAGTAGTGGTGGATTTGATGGTGGGCTGCTGCTTGTTACAGACAAGGCTAATGCTGTGCCAGTTCACAGATGTGTTCAAAATGGCAACATAGTGTCTGTTGGGTCTCTAAACCCATTTCTATAATGAGTCTTTTTGTTTTTAGGCTTAATTGTGTGAAATTTCTAATATTCAGAGTCCTATTGATTTACAAAAACAAAAAGTTCACATTTTTCAATTTTCCACATTCTTTCATTTATCCTTGGCCACCAAACCAATGTTTGCTACATAAAAAATTGTTTTTGGCTGTTTTTATATGAGATAGTACTTTTTTTAGTGCAATATTTTGTGGTTTATTGTCATTGATAAATAACTGGTTATTTAATTCTGTTTAATACAATGTACACAACAAACAGACTGCATAACTAGCAGAAGGTAATTAATATGAAACATTTAAGAATATCTCCAAAATACTTCATCATGAGACAGTAGGGCACTTTGTGGTTTATGAATGACCATATTGTGGGTGAAAACAGTGATCAGTGGAATAATCTAATTTTTATTAGACCACCTACAGATCCTCTTAAGTAGTTGCATAGTATATACCCAGAATAGGTAAAAATTCAACATATCAATACTAAATATTGAATGTCCAACAAGATATAACTTTTCCCAAAGGAATTCACTATTATGTTGTTCTCTATATATTAAAATTATGTAATTTTCCCAAGGCTGCTTAAGTCACGATTATGTGACTACTATGATCTGCTCAAAGCTTTTCTGATTTTCCTTTTATCTTTCTTGTTCAAATATACTTATATTTTATTATGGAATATACAATGCTCTAAGTATCATGCACATCAATAAGTAATTTAT
>NW_007738473.1:45621-51036 GCF_000696425.1 Galeopterus variegatus | reverse complement strand
TCCTGGATCCATACTCAAGTCTTCATAACCAACTCTTTTGACTCAGAAAGTTCTATGAAACGCAACTTTTTGTTCCACCTTAAAACTTTATTGAAAGTCAAATGAGCACCTTGGATTTTACATTATGAAAAATATTGTCTGACTTTAAGCAAACAGATGCTGAAAATATTACACCTATCTACATGTCACTCATTTTCTGAGTACCAATGTAATATGTTTGAAAGGTATTGAAATAATATTGAATATCAAGAAAAAGTTCAATGTATTTCTCACAATACTTCTTCTATTACTCAGTGATGCAAAGACCGAGATTAATAAAAGGTACCTTCTGAAAACCCATTTTTCACAATAAACCTATCCCTCTTACCAGTCTTCACTTTATCAGTAATTGATATCCACATCTACTTAGAAGTTTAAACAAAGGGGGAAACATCATTTATTATTCTGTAGCCCCTCACAAACATTTGTCAATAAGTCATCTTATTTCTATTTGCAAAATAAATTTACTTCTTCAAGATGTCTGCTGTCTGAGTTAGTCTTTAGAAGTTAATACAAAGTATATATACTTCCTTTATTAATCTTACATAAGCCATTAATCAAAGACTATCTAGTATGATATTATAAAATGTAAAATTAATTTATTTCATTTCTCACCTTAGAATTGTCCAATAGTTTTCTACTACATATACACTGACAATCGAACTCTTTTCTTTTCTCTCTTTTTTTTTTTTTTTTTTTTTTTTGGTGTGCTATTTACCTTTTTGATGTTATCATTTTAAATTTAAATGTGTTATTCCACATAAACGGTAGGATAGTTTTTTCAATTTCTGAGAAAATATCATTGGAATATTGGTGGGGATTGCATTGAATCTGTAGATCACTTTGGGTAGTATGGACATTTTCACAATGTTAATTCTTCTAATCCAAGAGCATGGGATGTCTTTCCATCTTCTTGTGTCCTCTTTGATTTCTCTCAACAGTGGTTTGTAGTTCTCTTCATAGAGATTTTTCACATCTTTGGTTAACTCTATTCCTAAGTATTTTATTTTTTTTTTGGTGGCTATTGTAAATGGGCTAGCTTTCTTGATTGCTTTTCCCACATGTTCACTGTTGGAGTATAAAAATGCTACTGATTTTTATGTGTTGATTTTGTATCCCACAACTTTGCTGAAGTCATTTATCAACTCTAAGAGTTTTTCTGTAGAGGCTTTAGGCTGGGCAATACATAGGATCATATCATATGCAAACGCGGACAGTTTGACTTCATCTTTTTCAATCTGGATACCCTTTATTTCCTTCTTTTATCTGATTACTCTGTCTAGTACTTCCAACACTATGTTGAATAGGAGTGATGAGAGTGGGCATCCTTGTCTTGTTCCTGTTCTTAAAGGAAAAGCCTTCAGTTTTTCCCCATTCAGAATGATGCTGGTGGTGGGCTTGTCACAAATGGCTTTTATTGTGTTGAGATACTCTCCTCCTATACCCAATTTGAAGAGAGTCTTTATCATGAACAAATGTTGAATTTTGTGAAATGCTTTTTCAGCATCTATAGAGATGATCATATGGTTTTTGTGTGTGATTTTATTGAGGTTGTGCATCACATTTATTGATTTGCTTATGTTGAACCAACCCTGCATCCCTGAAATGAGTCCCACTTTATCATGTTGTATAATTTCATGTATGTGTTGTTGTGTTCTATGGAAAGAAATAATTAAGATTAGAGCAGAACTAAACGAAATAGAAACCCCCAAAATTATACAACAGATCACTGAAACAAAAAGTTTTTTTTTTTGAAAAGATAAATAAAATTGACATACCATTAGCAAGCCTAACTAAAAATAAGAAGAGAGAAGACACAAATAACAAAAATTAGAAATTAAAAAGGTTATATTATAACCAGTACTTCAGAAATACAAGGATCCATTGGAGACTACTATAAATGACTATGCACCAACAAATTTGAAAATCTGGATGAAATGGATAAATTTTTGGACTCTCACACACTACTGAGACTGAGCCAAGAAGGTATAGAAAATATGAACAGACAACAATCAAAGAGATTGAAACTGTTATCAGCATTCTCCCAACTAAGAAATGCCCAATCCTGCATAGCTTCATTGCAGAATTCTACCAAATATTTAAAGAATTAATACCAATTCTGTACAAGCTATTCCAAAAAATTGAAACAGAGGTGACTCTCCAAACTCATTCTATAAGACAAACATCACTCTGATACCAAAACCAGACAATGAAACAACAAAAAAGAAAATGACAGGCCAGTATTGTTGATGAATATAGATGTTGTTGGTATTTTGATGGGCTTTGCATTGAATTTGTAGATCGCTTTGGGTAGTATAGATATTTTGGCAATGTTACTTTTTCCAATCCAAGTACATGTAATGTCTTTCCATCTTTTTGTGTCTTCTTTAATTTCTTTCAGCAGTGGTTTGTAGTTCTCATAGTAGGGATCTTTCACCTCCTTAGTTAAATCGATTCCTAGGCATTTTATGTTTTTGATGACTGTTGTAAGTGGGCTTGCTTTCTGGGTTTCTCCTTCTCTTAGCTCCTTATTGGAGAATATAAAGGCAACTGATTTGGGGGCATTTATTTTGTATCCCAACATTACTGAAATTATTAACCAGCTCTAGGAGTTTTTTGAAACTGTATTTAGGTTTGTCTCTATATAGTATCATATCATCTGCAAATAGGGACAGTTTGATTCCATCTTTTCCAAACTGGATGCCCTTTATTTTTTTCTCTTGCCTGATCATTCTGGCTAGTACCTCTAGTACTATGTTAAATAGAAGTGGTGAGAGTGGGCATCCTTATCTTGTTCCTGTGCTTAAGGGAAAAGTCTTCAGTTTTTCCCAATTCACAATGATGTTGGACGTGGGCTTGTCATAAATGACTTCTATTGTGTTGAGATGCTTTCCTTCTACAACTAATTTGTTGAGAGGCTTTATCATGAAGGGATGTTGAATTTTGTAAAATGTTTTCTCAGCATCAATTGAGATAACCACATTGTTTTTGTCCTTGATTTTGTAGATGTGATGTATCACATTTATTGACTTTTGTATGTTGAGCCATCTTTGCATCCCTGGGGTGAATCCAACTGATCATGGTGTACAATTTTTTTGATGTGTTGCTGTATTCTGACTGCTATTTTTTTTTTTTTGAGGATTTTTGCATCTATGTTCATCAAGAATGTTGGCCTGTAATTTTCTTTTTTGTTGTGTCTTTATCTGGTTTTGGTATCAGAGTTATGTTGGCCTCATAAAAGGAGTTTGGGAGAATGCCTTCTGTTTCAATTTTTTGGAAAAGTTTGAGGAGAGTTGGTATTAATTTCTCTTTAAATATTTGATAGAATTCAGCTGTAAAGCCATCTGGACTTGGGATTTTCTTCGTTGGAAGATTGCTGATTACCACTTCAATCTCGTTGCTTGTTACTGGTTTGTTCAGGTTTTCTGTCTCTTCTTGGTTCAATCTGGGTAGTTTGTATTTATCCACAAACTTATCAGTATCTTCCAGATGTTCATATTTGTTATCATGAAGTTGTTTATAATAGTCTCTAATGATTCTTTGTATTTCTGTTGTATTGGTCTTAATGTCTCGCCTTTTTTTCTTTGTCTATTTTATTTATCTTCTTCATAAACCACCTTTTTGTTTTGTTCATCTTTTCTATCATTTTTGGGTCTCTAGTTCATTTAGTTCTGTTCTGATTACAATTATTTCTTTCCATCTTCTACCTTTAGGATTGGATGGTTTTCAAAGTTCTTTGAGGTGTAGCATTAGGTCATTTATTTTATGTCTTTCCATTCTTTTGATGTAAGCATTTATTGCAATAAATTCACGTCTTAGTATTGCTTTTGCAGTATCCCCCAGCTTTTGGTATGATGTATCTTTTATTTTCATTAGTGTCAAGAAATTTTTTTTGATTTCCTGTTTAATTTCTTCTTGGACTCATAGGTCATTCAGGAGCATAGATTTAGTTTCCATATATTTGCATAGTTTCCAGGGTTTTGCTTGTTATTAATCTCCAGTTTTATTCCATTGTGGTCTGAAAAATATTTGAAATGATTTCAACTTTTTAAAATTTGCTGAGACTATACTGGTGACCTCATGTGTGGTCTGTCCTGGAGAATGTTCCATGTGCTGATGAGAAGCAAGCATATTCTTTAGTTCTTGGGTGAAATGTTCTGTGTTACACTTCTCACTGTGTAGTGGAGATAAAAAAAGGATTACTCAAAGCACCATGAATGCGATGAAAAGCCTGCAGGGATGTGCCTCAGAAACTCCTCTGTTGGTAGGAGAAAACTGGATATAGCCCTGATTCAAAGTTAGCCTCTATTTTTTATTGTAAGGACAAGAAAGTTTCACAATAAAGATCAGTTGATTCAATCATCTCAAAAGGACACAAAGACATGGGCAGTGTGACAAAAATTATCCATGGCTAAGTATAGCTTGAATGATGGAAACTCATAACATCAGTAAAATTAACAATGTGACATTCCAAACTTAAGAAAAGCTAAGTTGGTCAAACTGAGGTCTTATCTAAAACCTAACCTTTCTTTAAATGTCTTAAGCAAAAGCTGCATTCTTATAATAAAATCTACATATAATTGTCTCTAAAGTTTCCACCAACAGACAACTTGCCCCCAGCAAACCTTTTTTTTTTTTTACATCGTTCCCTTCAGCAATTCTTAAAATCTCTTAACAGTATCAGTATGACAAACACCTATTAGCTCTAAAATCATTAAAGTATGCAATCCCATATCTAAGCAGTGATTAGACTTGATTCGATTGGCTTTTGCCACATTATCTGTAGACTGTTGTCTCCTAAACCCAGGACTTTTGTCCAATACATGCGTTTGCATTTACCTAAAATCTGTATTCTAAAAATCCAATGGGAATCAAGATTTCTAACCCTCTACAGTTCTGTATATATCTGCCAGGCCCAGTTGGTCTAGATGTACTTTAAATCCTGTGTCTCTTTGTTGATTTGCTGCCTGGAAGATCTGTCCCATACTGTGACAGGGGTGTTCAAGTCACCCATTATTAATGTATTAGGGCCTATTTCTTTCTTTTGGTCTAAGAGTGCTTGCTTTATATATCTGGGTGCTCTAGTATCTGGTGCATACGTATTTATGATTGTTATGTCTTCTTGCTGGGTAGTTCCCTTTATCATTATATAGTGGCCTTCTTTGTCTCTTTTTATGGCTTTTGGTTTAAGTCTATTTTATCCAATATAAGAATAGGTACTCTTGCTCATTTCTGGTTTCTATTTGCACAGTATATTTTTTTCCTATCTCTCCACTTTTACTCTGCATGTATCTCTATAGGTCAGATGGGTCTCCTGAAGACAGCATATACTTGGGTCTAGCTTTTTAATCCAATCAGTCAGCCTGTGTCTTTTGA
>NW_007738473.1:40884-44542 GCF_000696425.1 Galeopterus variegatus | reverse complement strand
TTCCTTTTTCTTGTCTGCCCTGGGTTATTTTGAAAAGACCTTCTTCATGATCTGAAATTCTGTCTTCTGCTTGCTCTACCCTGCTGCTCAAGCTCTGTGTTGTGTTTTTTATTTCATTGAATGAATCTTTCATTTCTAGGAGTTCTACTACACTCTTCTTTTAAGGTATTAATCTCTTTGTAAATTTCCTCCTTCATATTCTGGATGTTTTCTCTTGTTTCCTTGTGTTCTCTAATCGACTCTTCTTTTATCTCTTCAAGTTTTCTTAAGATCATTGCTTGGAATTCCTTTTCAGACCCTTCAAGGATTCCCTGTTCTGTGGGGACTGGAATTTGAGCATTAGTGTGTTCCTTTGGTGGTGTCATATCTTCTTGTTTGTTCATAGTTCTAGTATTTTTTCATTGATGTTTGGTCATCTGATAGAGAGGGCTTGCTCCTTCTATTACTCTGNGCTGGCAATTTTTTTCTTTTAGTATTTTGAATATATCATTCCACTTTCTCCTGGCCTGTAGACTTTCAGTGGAGAAGTCTGCTTTTAGTCTGATGGGGGCTCCCTCAGAGGTGACTTGATGCTTTTCTCTTGCTGCTTTTAGAATTCTTTCTTTGTCTTTGAGATTTGCAAATTTGACTATAACGTGTCTTGAGGAGGATCTTTTTGGATTGAATCTGTTTCGGGACCTTTGTGCTTCCTGGATCTGAAGATAAGCATCTCTCCCTACACCTGGGAAGTTTTCTGTTATTATTTCCTTGAACTGATTTTCAATACCTTTTCCTTTCCCCTCCCATTCTGGAATACCCACAATTCGGATGTTAGAATGCTTGAAGTTGTCTGCCATCTCTCTTAGATTTTCTTCATTATTTTAAATTCTTTTTCCTTTTTCTTGTCTGCCCTGGGNTCACGTGGGTCTTGGCTCACCTTGGCAGCTGCTGAACTGTGGGTGATTCCCTTCCTTATGGTGCCTTAGATTGGGCCCCTTGTGCTGCTTGGTCTCAGCTCACCTTGGTGGCTGCTCGGCTGTGGGTGCTACCCTTCCCTCCAGGGCCTTATACTGGGCCTGTACTCACTTTATTTTATGGATTCGCTATCCAACTAAGCTTCTTAAAAGCTGTAAATTGACTTACCACTTTGTAAAGTTTAGGAGAAGTATACAATGCAATATATATTCCATTTATCTGATATTTATAAATAAGCATTATGACTTTATAGATTATGCATGCTGTTGTGTATATTTGTAGTTTCTATGAATTTATTCCCATTTAATATATTGTTGTATAAATATTCCAATTTTTCTTAATTCAATTACTCTGATGAACATTTGGGATATTTCAGTTTTAGGCATAGGTACCATTGTACATCACACAACTACGTTTAGAATGGAATTTATGTGTAAAAGTATTGTGTATTTAATTATCTCACAGTTTTTCAAAGTGGTTATATCAATTGATACTCGTAATAGCAATGTTTGCAAAAAGGAAAATGTTTGCAATCCCTTAAAGCCTAAGCTATAAATTGCCACACTCTCTCTTTTTCCAACATATCATTGAACATGTCACGTGGCTGAGCTCTAATCCAAGAGTGCAGAAATACATTTCACAAGTAGTGAAGTATGAAAAATTTATGGACACAGAGACATGGTGCATAATTGGACCCAATCACTCAATCTACCTAATTCAGTTTCATGAATCTTTAGTATCTTTAGCTAAAGTATCTGCAATTGCACATATTCTTAATTATTATAGCTTTGAAATAAATCACATTATGCAGTAAAGCAATTTATGCCATTTTTTTTCTTACCCCTGAGTAGATCATGGTAATCTTTGTCCCTTTTTATTTTTATAAACTGCTTGGGATTTATTTTGTTCATATTACTGCATGCTTTTGTATCAAGAATCTCTCATGCTCTCTAAAACTTATGTTACCTGTTCATTAGATCTGTGCTTCAAGGCATTCATAGCTGTAGCTAGGCTTCTTATGCTGTATCAGTCTACACATCTTCACCCCCTTTTTATGCTTCTGTAATTATAGAAAAAATCATATTAGATAATGTCTATTTTTACCCTGTCTTTAATGATGTGACTTTATTTGAATTGTTAGATAATTATTATTGTTATTATTATCAGATTTATGAGGGAGAAGAGAGGCAATAGAAACCTATATATTGAGTTCAACATATTTAATAATAAATCCACCTTTTCTCTATTTATTTCTATTTATTTCTCCATTGATAGCTGAAAGATAAATAAATAGACTTATAGGTGTAACTACTGATACAAATAAATAAGGCTGAATAATTGGACAAAGCACACATCAAACATAAATATTATCTTAGATGTATGATCATTAATTATATTTGTTTTATTTTCTCTCTAGTTTCTTCTTAATATTTTTTCAATATGTTAATGTTTCTATTATAATAAAGAAAGAAATTGTATGTTTGAAAACCTTGTAAAAATACAAAAATACCATGACCTCTAGCATTTTCACTTCAATAGAATATCTGTGAAATGAAGAAAATAGCCTAGAATATGGCAGCCTTTATATTTGAAAACATTAAAGCAAGATTATCTTCTGTATGTATTTTTTCTCAAATTCCTTACTGCATGCATATATATAATGATTCATATATAACATTATATCAATAAATAATTCATTTGGAAGTTCTTAATAAAAGTTATGTTGGTTATAACATTCAAACACGCTCTAAAGAACATTTAGTAAAAGACTAATTGTATAAAATGTGAAAGAGATGAATAACCACAGATTTAGAAGTATATTGTCAAATTACATGGAGAAGGCTACTGGTAATGGCATCTTAGATGATTTCCACTGAGTAGGACATATAGACTACGGAAAGAATAGAATAAAATATGAAAGTATGAAAAAAAACATATCTTAATGAGAGCATTAGCAATCGACAACAAGTTATGGGCAGTTTCTAACAGCAACATGTACATTTTGAGATGAAAAGCAGGATTGCTGCTGAAAGTGAAGGTATAAGGCCAAAAACATGTATACAGTTCTCTAGAAACAGCATTTTACAGAATGGGTTAAAGACAGAGATTTTGGCAGGGGTTAAAAACAGAGATTTTGACTTCTATTCCAATCAATTATTCGCTTTGTCGAAAGTCAAAAAGCACCTGAACATCTACATGTGTAACTAAGGCAAGAAACACCTGCAATTGTTCATTTGCAAGGGTGGCAATGGTCATGTCAACATGAGGATCATTCTGAGGTCAGGCGTCAATTGCCTTGAGTAGGAAACTTTTTGCATTGAAACAGTATTTTTTAAAAAGCTACCTGAGGATCAGCTATTAGGTCCATACAGTGTAAAAAAAAATTATTTTATATATTTCAAGCATAATTTATACTAAGCTAGCCAGAATTTCAGAGAGATGATCGAGATATCTGGGGATGATTTGTTCTAGAGCCTTTGCCTGAGAGACTGATCTATACTTTTTATGGCCACATAGACCTATATGTAATGGGACAAATGTGAGAATAACCCAAAGTTGGAGATTCAGAGAAAACGTTCCCTAATATGGATTCAGACCACGGGCGCACACACAGATGCAAAAGTGATCGGGAGATAAACTATGCCTTTCTCAGTCTGAAACTGAGATGTGACTCTCCTAAGGCGCTCAGGAAACTGCAAGCCTG
>NW_007738473.1:37743-40830 GCF_000696425.1 Galeopterus variegatus | reverse complement strand
AGAGATTTTGGCAGGGGTTAAAAACAGAGATTTTGACTTCTATTCCAATCAATTATTCGCTTTGTGGAAAGTCAAAAAGCACCTGAACATCTACATGTGTAACTAAGGCAAGAAACACCTGCAATTGTTCATTTGCAATGATGGCAATGGTCATGTCAACATGAGGATCATTCTGAGGTCAGGTGTCAGTTGCCTTGAGTAGGAAACTTTTTGCATTGAAACAGTATTTTTTAAAAAGCTACCTGAGGATCAGCTATTAGGTCCATACAGTGTAAAAAAAATTATTTTATATATTTCAAGCATAATTTATACTAAACTAGCCAGAATTTCAGAGAGATGATCAAGATATATAGGGATGATTTGTTCTAGAGCCTTTGCCTGAGAGACTGAGCTATACTTTTTATGGCCACATAGACCTATATGTAATGGGACAAATGTGAGAATAACCCAAAGTTGGAGATTCAGAGAAAACGTTCCCTAATATGGATTTAGACCATGGGCGCACACACAGATGCAAAAGTGATCGGGAGATAAACTATGCCTTTCTCAGTCTGAAACTGAGATGTGACTCTCCTAAGGCGCTCAGGAAACTGCAAGCCTGGAAATTGGTTGAATGTGGTAGCAGACTTGTGCTCTAAAAACCTATTTGAACAAAAATAATATCTTGATGAAGACTAAAACATTGAAGGCCTCAACTTATTTTCACACATGGGCTTTTGAATGCAATATCTGGTACATAGAGAAAGCTTATCATGTACATTATGAGCTGAGCAATATATGTAAGACAGGGTGAAATATATGAAACATTTGAAATACTGGACAATATAAGAAAGACATGGGGAAATCAAATACAATAACTTTACAAATTAGAATTATTGGATGCATATTGTAAATCTACGCACTCTATGATTAAGAGGCATAATTTTAAAAAATTCATAGGGAATTAAGAATCATGACATTTTACCAGGATCATGCAAAATAAGAACTAAGTACAAGTACCTTTTTAAAAATATAGTTGGTGAAATTAATATCTAAAATTCATAGCAGATTAAACATAGCTGAAGAGAGAAATGGTATATTAAAAGATTTTCAGAAGAGAAAATAGAATGAAAGAGTTAGACAAAAACTGAAAAACTATATGAGGTAGAGAAACAGGTAATTTAATGCTTGCAGTAACATATTTAATTGGAATCCCAGAATTTTGGGGAAAAAACATAAATAAGTAAATTTGATGATATAAACATTGGAAATTTTTCTGAAATAGAGACATCTAATTACATTTATATTTTTATACATGCATATAATAATAACATTGTAGAAAACACTACAAATCAAAAAGAAACTTACAGTAGAAGAAGCAAAAGAAGTTAATTTAAGTTACCATTTAAAGTGCTAATGTGAGTGACAGCTGACTTCCTATCAGCAACAATGATCTGAGAAAGGATAACTCCATATCTTGAAGTCTACACCCAGTAAAAGTATCAATCAAGAATAAAGGGAGAGGGGAAGGTAGCTTAGGGAGTGATTGGGTAAGTGACACAAAGTATAATTACAATTTGTAATGATGAACTTGCTAATAATATCGATTTGACCATCACATACTGTACACAAATAATGATAGTCAATCTGTACCACATAAATATGTATAATTAATTATGTTTCAATTCAAAAAATAAATTTAGAAAAAAGTTAGATCATCTACTCCCCCAGGAAATACAGTAAAAAACAAAAAGAACAAAAAACAGAACACACAGATACACACAAAGAAAACAAAAGTGAATAGAAAATATTTTTCATAAAATATAATTTGGGAGATTTTGTCTAAAATATGTGCACATTCATATAGATGTGTAAGGGTATATCACTATAAATTTTCTGATACATTTTCTGAAAAAATTTCTGCAACAGAAACTCAATACACTATATTATTCAACATACCTATCAAATGCCTCACTGATAAATGCACATTCAACCTGAATTTTAACAAAAAGGAATGTTAAGGTACAATACAAAATGACGAGTGCTCGATATCAACTCTATATGCAGAATGATGGTGAGTATGTTATTTACAAAAAAATAAGATGTGCGAAAGCAAAATTGCTGAGAGAAACTGAAGAAGCACAATGCACTAAACATACTAAGTTGATCTATTGAAATTGTGTTATGGTCTTTCCTTTGTTAATTTTGGAAATTTTATGTTTTTAATAAATACATAATGAATCAAATTGTAGGTTATTATTGTTGCATTTCCAAGACCAGAAGATCAATATGTTCAACCTTCCCATATGATCAAATGATTTAAAATTAATGATATTCTAAATTAGGAAGTAGGGACGTTCTTCCAACTGCCATGTTTGTAGCTTGTTGCAAATCCCCAGTCAAGATTCTCTAGGGTGTGATTCCTCAAGGTCATGCAGTGACATTTAAATTACACACACTTTACCTAAATTTAGTTTCCAAATCTGGCTCACACTTTAGAGGCTCTCTGTGCTTCCTACATCTTTTTTTCCCCAAAGAGAAAAAATGTAATTTATTGGAATCAATTTTTGCAAATTCTTTGAATGAAACTTCTGTTGCCTAATTATAAACTAGAACTTTTTAATAAAAAGTTCCATTTTTGAGAAATAATGTTCAAAATTTTTATTTTTTGAATCACAGAAGCCTTCAGTAAATAAATCTATGAATAATCTCTGGCTTCTGCTGAGTTCTTAATCTGAGAGTTATATTTTACTTTTGATGTAGAAAACTCTGAAATCAGAAATCCAATATGTTTGGCATACAGACTCCTGTGTGAGTACAGCTGCAGTGCAGTTGTATACAATTAATTAATTTGAGAATAAGAACACAATGTATTGAGCTCTATTTCTTACATTGTTAAGAAACAATGGGGATTTGTTTTACAACCTTCTTTATTTAGTTTAATGATGTTTGGTCAGATTGGTGAATATGAAAATAATATTCACTATTTGTTCTCAACTTTTAAAAATCTCTTAGGAAAGATTAAAAACTTATAAAGCTTTAAATACATATGCCAGACATTGTATAATAATTGTGATTTTAAATCCACGTAGGTGGAAGCAAATCAAA
>NW_007738473.1:33186-37108 GCF_000696425.1 Galeopterus variegatus | reverse complement strand
GCTGCCTGGAATTTGACTTTAAAAGGTAATAGTGCTAGAATTTGGTGGAGATGGAGGTCATACTAGTTAGAAGAGATATTTTGTTGAAGTTGTCACATTATAAAAATCATGTTTTATGCATGAAATGTCAAAAATGCTGGTGTGAGTGAAATAGAGAGAGGATCAGTGAGGAGTGTGGATGTGCAGGGATATTGGATATTGTGGAAATCCAGACAGAAGTGTTTAGAATTCAGCTGTTTTGTTAGGAGGTTATCTTGAAAAATGTGTAGGGAATTGAACATGACTCTAAAATAAAATCTTATCAACATCAGACTTGCAGGGTGGGAGAAGGCAGGCTGACCAGAGACCCAGAGTTACCTGGCTGAGTAATGGGTGTTGGGTGGGAATAAAGATGGGAGCACATTTTGAAAATCTCTTTTTGCTCAAAGTTCCTTTCTCACCATTGAAACCTGAGATAAAGGGAAATCTGAGGGAGACAGAGAAACACAAGAAAAAAAAATGGAAAAGATAAAGTTTTTGTGTTGATGGTCAGAGCCTTGTGGAAATTTGTTTCTTCAACAGAAGAAAAGGAAGGGAATTGGTAATGGAAGCCATTTTTACCATGCTTCTAAAAATGTTTTCACTCTTTGTTCTCTGTTCGCACCACTTCCTATTTCCTAAGGGACATTCCTAGAAATGCTAACACTTTATATTAGTCATACAGACCTGAGGGTGACAACTCGGGTCCAGTCTATGTGAAAAACCTCACCACTAGTGTTTCCTCATCACTGTCTAAAAGTATTAAATATCGGCATAGACACAGAATGCTAATTCCCCAGTGGCCGTCTATGTGCAATTATGTCTGTTTTTTGTAAGGATATTTTAAGTGAAATTCATATAATAGTGCATAGTTATTTAGTCTTTAGTAAGGGGGAGAAATATTGTAAGCGTTTAGTATGTACATATATTTATATAACTTGTAGAAGACCTTTATGCAAAAGGCACATTACCAGTGTTATAGATGAGGAGATGAATCATGGATTGGTAAAGGGAATATTCCATGTTCAAATATTAAGTGTCCAAAGAGAGGTTCAAATGAGGCACAGAAAGGCCAAAAATTAAACATGGGTACATATTTTGTACCAACCACTGATGGTTTCTCATTGGGAGTCATCGCTGTTCCCTCATTCCTACTGTCTCTGTTATATCTGGCTGCTCATGATGAACTCTCTGATGTCCTCCAACAGGAATGCTGAAACTGAATGAGGGAAATGAGAGTGCTGGAGCCTCTTTTGTCTTCTTGGGCTTCTCAGAGTTTCCAACCTTCAAGATGCCCCTCTTCCTGCTGTTCTTGGCCATCTACGCTGTCACCGTGGTGGGGAACCTGGGTATGATTGTGGTCACAAATACCAATTCCAAACTTCAGACACCCATGTACTTTCTCCTCGCCCATCTCTCCTTTTTGGATTTTTGGTATTCCAGTGTGTTTACACCCAAACTACTAGAAATCTTAGTTGTGAAAGACAAAACTATCTCCTTCAAAGGATGCATAATACAATTTTTCTTTGCTGGCACATTTGCAATTACAGAAGCATATCTGTTAGCAGCGATGGCCTATGACAGGTTTGTGGCTGTTTGTAACCCCCTGCTCTACACAGCTGCTATGTCTTGTAAATTCTGTGCTTTGCTTGTAGCTGGAACTTACACATGGGGTGTACTATGTTCCACGACACTCACATATTCTCTTTTGAGACTGTCCTACTGTGGATCTACCATAAATCACTTTTGCTGTGAGTTCTCTGCCCTCCTCTCTGTCTCCTGCTCTGACACACACTTCAGCCAGATGATGGTGTTAGTCGTTTCTACACTGAATGAGGCTTGTAGCCTCCTGGTCATCTTAACCTCCTATGTCTTCATAGTTGTCACTATCATCAAGATTCCTTCCACAGGTGGACATCGGAAAGCCTTCTCCACCTGTGCCTCCCACCTGACTGCCATCACCATTTTCCATGGGACTCTCTTTGTTCTCTATTGTGTGCCCAAATCTAAGAGCTCATGGCTCTTCATTAAAGTAGCCACTGTGTTTTACTCCATTGTGATCCCTATGCTAAATCCTCTTATCTACAGCCTTAGAAATAAGGATGTGAAGGAGACTGTCAGGCAGTTAATTCACACCAAATTGCTTTCTCCCTCAGTGTAATCACACATGCAGACATACACATACCTACAGATACACACACATCCTCAGATATTTTTGAAAAGTTGCTTTATGTATTGCATTGATGGTTCTTATTTTTTTCTTCGAATAATGGTATAACATTTATCCACAAAACTAGTTTATATACACCCATAATTATTACATCCCTCAATGCTTTCAAAATCACCTGTGGGGAAACCAAAAAATGGATGAAAAATCTGTTATATTTCTCCCAGAAGGTGCTAGGCTAACTATTGATACTTTAAAGATATCCATATTTGAATCCTTGGAACATGCAAATATGTTACCCCTATATGTACTCTTCTCTTCCTTTCTGTCACTTTTTCCCTTTCCCTCTCTAATCATGAAATGTGACAACAAATTACATAAGTATTTGTGAATAATAAATCTCTATGATACTTTCTCCAGGAGAGAAAAGACAGAACATTATCAGCACCTTACAAATTGCCCTTAAGTAGTTTTCAATTCCTCACTAACAATAAAATCCACTGTGGAGATTTTGTTATTAAGAACATTTTATTTTTTCCATAAGTATAGGTTATGAGAATGTAAATTCTAATCTTTTCTCTATGTGAAGTTCATGTGAATTAAATCTTATAGCATATATTCCATTATGTCTTAGCTGTATTGAATTTCCTCCCAAAGTGTGATTTCTCTACTCACTCACCTGATTGTGTATTTTAGGTGCACAGATTTTCTAATTTTTACTGAAGCACAATTTTTAAAATTGTCCCTTTATATATAGAAGAGCTTTTAATATCCTATTTAACTAACNAAAATTAAACATGGGTACATATTTTGTACCAACCACTGATGGTTTCTCATTGGGAGTCATCTCTGTTCCCTCATTCCTACTGTCTCTGTTATATCCGGCTGCTCACGATGAACTCTCTGATGTCCTCCAACAGGAATGATGAAACTGAATGAGGGAAATGAGAGTGCTGGAGCCACTTTTGTCCTCTTGGGCTTCTCAGAGTTTCCAACCTTCAAGATGCCCCTCTTCATGCTGTTCTTGGCCATCTACGCTGTCACCGTCGTGGGGAACCTGGGTATGATTGTGGTCACAAATACCAATTCCAAACTTCAGACACCCATGTACTTTTTCCTCGCCCATCTCTCCTTTTTGGATTTTTGTTATTCTAGTGTGTTTACACCCAAACTACTAGAAATCTTAGTTGTGAAAGACAAAACTATCTCCTTCAAAGGATGCATAATACAATTTTTCTTTGCTGTCACATTTGTGATTACAGAAGCAAATATGTTAGCAGCGATGGCCTATGACAGGTTTGTGGCTGTTTGTAATCCCCTGATCTACACAGTTGCTATGTCTTGTAAATTCTGTGCTTTGCTTGTAGCTGGAACTTACACATGGGGTGTACTATGTTCCACGACACTCACATATTCTCTTTTGAAACTATCCTACTGTGGATCTATCATAAATCACTTTTGCTGTGAGTTCTCTGCCCTACTCTCTGTGTCCTGCTCTGACACACACTTCAGCCAGATGATGGTGTTAGTCGTTTCTACACTGAATGAGGCTTGTAGCCTCCTGGTCATCTTAACCTCCTATGTCTTCATAGTTGTCACTATCATTAAGATGCCTTCCACAGGTGGACATCGGAAAGCCTTCTCCACCTGTGCCTCCCACCTGACTGCCATCACCATTTTCCATGGGACTCTCTTTGTTCTCTACAGTGTGCCCAAATCTAAGAGCTCATGGCTCTT
>NW_007738473.1:30858-32524 GCF_000696425.1 Galeopterus variegatus | reverse complement strand
ATCCATTCTAGCTTGGTCATGGAAATGAATGTAAAACTCAATGTAAAAAGACAAAGTAAAATCTAGAATACAAAATAAAGAAAAGAGAATAAAATATAAAAGACAGAACATTATCAGCACTTTACAAATTGCCCTTAAGTAGTTTTCAATTCCTCACTAACAATAAAATCCACTGTGGAGATTGTGTTATTAAGAACATTTTATTTTTTTCAGCTGCAACCCATAAGTATAGGTTATGAGAATGTAAATTCTAATCTTTTCTCTATGTGAAGTTCATGTGAATTAAATCTTATAGCATATATTCCATTACATCTTAGCTGTATTGAATTTCCTCCCAGAGTGTGATTTCTCTACTCACTCACCTGATTGTGTATTTTAGGTGCACAGATTTTCTAATTTTTATTGATTTACTAATTTTCACAATTTTTAAAATTGTCCCTTTATATATAGAAGAGCTTTTAATATCCTATTTAACTAACATTTCTCTACTTCCAAACAATAAAGAATAGTCCCATAATTTATGCAGTATATTGTCCCAAATTCTGTATACTGTTCTGTCTTTTATATTTTATTCTCTTTTCTTTATTTTGTATTCTAGATTTTACTTTGTCGTTTTACATTGAGTTTTACATTCATTTCCATGACCATGCTGGAATGGATTTTTTCTGTGATATTGTATATTTTAACTTCTAAACGTATATTTGTCCCAACCATATTTATTGAAAACTTACTCTCTTATATACTTATCTACATTATTGCATTTTTCATCAAGTAAGTGGTCATGTATGTATGGGTCAATGTCTAGGCTCTGTGTATTATTCTATTTGTTTTATAATCAGAAGCACCGATAAAAAAAAGCTTTGATATCCAATAGAGCAACTCCAGAACATTTCTTATTTTTGCAGGGTGATGTGATTTTTTGTACCTTTACCTTACCAAACAAATATTAGCATAATCCCTGTTGAGATTTAGGGTAGAATTGCAGTCAATATGTAGATATACTTGAAAGAAATGGCAAATTTATATTACCAGGTACTCCAAATCTTCAGCTTACTCTTTCTGTTTATTTAGATTTACCAAAAGTTTTATAATAAAAGTTTTATCATATTTTTACTGTAAAGTTCTTGCAAATATTTTGTTAAATAAATCACCAAAACGTTGGTATTTTATATGCTGTTGTTCATGTCTATCGTAAAATGTGTGTTTTTAGATCCTCATATAACATATTTTTATGTTTTNTATATTTTAACTTCTAAACGTATATTTGTCCCAACACTATTTATTGAAACCTTACTCACTTATACACTTATCTACATTATTGCATTTTTCATAAAGTATGTGGTCATGTATGTATGGGTCAATGTCTAGGCTCTATGTATTATTCTATTTGTTTTATAATCATAAGCACCTATAATAAAAAAGCTTTGATATCCAATAGAGCAACTCCTGAACATTTGCTATTTTTGCAGAGTGATGTGATTTTTCATAACTTTACCTTACCAAACAAATTTTAGCATAATCTCTTTTCAGATTTAGGGTAGAATTGCAGTCAATATGTAGATATACTTGAAAGAAATGGCAAATTTATGTTACCAGGTACTCCAAATCTTAAGCTTACTCTTTCAGTTTATTTAGATTTACCAAAAGTTTTATAATAAAAGTTTTA
>NW_007738473.1:27847-29064 GCF_000696425.1 Galeopterus variegatus | reverse complement strand
TTTGTTTCAATGACAGAGTTTGAAGAGATGTCATTAGATGTGAAAACAGGAGTTTTAATATCAGGAACAGAGAATAAAAATATTAATACTGAAGACTTAACACAAGACATGGCAATCGTTAAGAATTCTTTACAGTTGCCCTGTGTCAAGTCTTGCCTGAATCTTGGTGTAGACACATCAGAAAGCGTCTCTTTGTCTCTACTAGGCAGAACATGATCTAAAATTTCCAGGGATTCTTTCTCCATACCATGTTCTAGAATTATTTCTGATTTAATGGTTTCATCTAGGTGCCTTGAGTTAAGTAGCAGATCATATCTCAAAATTCTTACCCTGCATGGCTGTGATCAATAAAAGTAATATAAGTTATTAAATACAGGATGTCCTTTTTTAATTGTCTGCACATGTTAGTAATAAATCAAGTCCACAACAGGTCAACCAAATCTACGATGCCATGAGGTGTGTGATCACAGAGCTGGTGCTCTGTGGCTGGGATTAGTCATGGTAGATTTGATGGTAGGCTACTGCTTGTTACAGACAAGTCTGATGTGCTAGAGTTTAGATATATGTTCAAAATGGCAACAACATAATTATTAGGTCTCAAATCCATATCTAGAACCAGCTCTTTTTTTGGTTTGTTTGTTTTTAGAGGTGGGATTAATAATGTGTAATTTCTAATATTCAGAATTCTGTTGATTTACAAAAACAATAAGTTCATATTTTTCAATTGCACATATTATTTCAGTCATCCTTGGCCACCAAACCTAAGTCTGTTNGATCACTCTGCTGTTTATAATCATGATCATCATGTTGATTTTCCTTATCTGCAGCCTTAGGAACAAAGATGTGAAACAGGTTAATCAAATCCAAACTGCATTCTCCGTCAATATAATTCATATAAAGGTAAATTTCTTTAAGTTCCAACTATGCTCATTTTTTTTCTTATGCACCATTGATAGTTTAGCTTTATGTTAAGTGAATATACAATTATTCTTTAAATCAACTAATTATTGAGTACACCATAGTGTTCAGTGTTGTGAATGGTTTATGCTTATCTCTGGTTTAGTATAGATATAAAGCATTATGATTCACTTCATCTTTGGGTGTTTTATGAAGAAACACATTTCAAAATCTCTTCTCTTGGCTCTATGGAAGTCACGATTAGTAAGTTGTCTATATTGAGGGACTTATGAAAAATGGAACTTATGCTATGTTTTAGC
>NW_007738473.1:25694-25902 GCF_000696425.1 Galeopterus variegatus | reverse complement strand
TGCCAGCATTTGTCATTCTCAGTCTTTTGAAAATTAGTCATCCTAACTGAAGTGAGATGGTATCTCAAAGTGGTTTTGATTTGCATTTCCTGACTGGTGAGTGATGTTGAGCATTTTTTCATGTGTCTGTTGGACATTCCTACATCTTCCTTTGAGAAATGCCCGTTCATCTCCTTAGCCCATTTTTAATTGGTTTACTTTTTTTTTT
>NW_007738473.1:23212-24473 GCF_000696425.1 Galeopterus variegatus | reverse complement strand
GTAAACAGAGCTGTGATGAACATGGGAATGCTGGTATCTCTTTGACATGATGATTTCCATTCCCCTGGATACATGCCTAGAAGAGGGATTGCTGGATCATGTGCAGACCTTTTTAGTTTGATATAATCCCATTTGTCTATTTTTCCTTTGGTTGACTGTGCTTTGGGGCTTATATTCATAAAGTCCGTACCCAACCATACTTCCTGGAGTGTTCCCCTATGATTTCTTTAAGGATTTTTATTGTTTCAGGACATATGTTAATTTTTTAATCCATTTTGAGTTGATTTTGACATATGGTGAGTGGTATGGATCTGGATACAGTGTCCCCCATATGAATGTCCAATTTTCCCAACACCATTTATTGAAGAGGCAGTGTCTTCCGCAGTGTGTAGTCTTGGAGACTTTATCAAAGATAAGATGGCTGTAGGTGCATGGGTTGATTTCTGGATTCACTATTCTATTCCATTGGTCCCTTTGTCTGTTTTTATACCAGTACCATGCTGTTTTGGTTACTATACCTTTGCAGTATAGTTTAAAGTCAGGTAGTGTTATGCCTTCAGCTTTATTATTTTTCCTCAGTATTGCTTTGGCTATTAATGGTCTTTTGTTCTTCCATATGAATGTTATGATTGTTTTTGGCAGTTCTGAGAAAAATATCATTGATGGTGAATTTTGATGGGGATTGCGTTGAATATATAGTTCAATTTGGGTAGTATGGACATTTTCTCAATGTTAATTCTTCCAACCAAAGAGCATGGGACATTTTTCCGCCTTCTTATGTCTTCTATAATTTCTCTCGACAGTGGTTTGTAGTTCACATTGCAGAGATTTTTCACATCCTTTGCTCCATTTACTCCTAGGTATTTTATTTTTTTGGTGGCTAGACTAAATGGGCTAGCTTTCTTGATTTCTTTTTCTGCCAGTTCATTGTTATAATACAGAAATGCTACCGATTTTTGCGTGTTGATTTTGTATCATGCAACTTTGCTGAAATCATTAATTAACTATAAAGAGATTTTTTGGTAGAGTCTTTAGGCCATTCTATATATAGGATCATGACATCTGCAAATAGGGATAGTTTGACCTCATCTTTTCCAATTTGGAAAATATATTTATTTCTTTGTCTTCCCTGATTGTTCTGGCTAGTACTTCCAACACAATGTTGAATAGGAGTTCAAGCATGGGCATCCTTGTCTTGTTCCTGTTCTTAAGGGAAAGCCTTTCAATTTTTCTCGATTCTGTATGATACTGGTAGTGGTTT
>NW_007738473.1:20551-21351 GCF_000696425.1 Galeopterus variegatus | reverse complement strand
ATAATTCCAGTTATTTTGAATTTATTGACATGTGATTTGTGACCTAACGTGTGGTCTATACCGGAGAATGTTCCATGGGAAGAATGAATATTCTGATGTTGGATCAAATGCTCTGTATATACCTGCCAAGTCCAATTGGTCTAAAGTGTTATTTAGGTCCTGTGTTTCTGTGTTGATTTTTTACCTTTATAATCTGTCCAATGTTGGGGGTGGGGTGATCAGATCCCCAACTCTCATGGTATAAGTGTCNTCTCTTCTTTTTTAAGTTAGCCTTGGTAATGGCTTGTCAATTTTATTTATCTTTCCAAAGAATGAACTTTTCGATTCATTGATCTGTTCTATCATTTTTTGGGTTTATGCTTCAGTTAGTTCTGCTCTGATCTTAATTATTTCTTTTCTTCTTTTTAACTGTGGGTTTAGATTGCTTTTGTTTTCATATTCATTAAAGTGAAGTGTTACTTTGTTTACTTGCCATCTTTCCATTCTTCTGAAGTAAGCATTTAGTGCAATTATTTCCCTCTTTATACTGCTTTCGCAGTATCTCACAGGTTTTGGTATGATGTGTCATTATTTTCATTAGTTTCAATAAATTTTTNATAATCTGTCCAATGTTGGGGGTGGGGTGATCAGATCCCCAACTCTCATGGTATAAGTGTCTATCTCTTTCTTTAGGTCTAATAGTGTTTGCTATATAAATGTGGCTGTTTTGAGGTTGGCTGCATAAATATTTATTTCTGTTATATGTATTCTTGTTGGATAGATCCTTTTATCACTATATAATGGCTTTCTTTATATTTTTT
>NW_007738473.1:14771-15045 GCF_000696425.1 Galeopterus variegatus | reverse complement strand
ACATTTCAAGATTTATCTTGTTCCTATTACTTGTTACTTTTGAAATCAGAACCTCTCTTGCACTCTAACAATTATGTTCACCATTCATTAGATCTGTATTTAAAGTCATTCTTAGCTGTCTTTTTCTTAGTGAGTCTTTTTCTGCTTTATCAGTATACACTCCCTCACCCACTTTCTGTCCCTCTGGAATTATAGTAAAATCATATTAGATATTGTTTATTTTTACATTGTCTTTAATGATGTGACTTTGTTATTTGAATTACTCATTTATTGT
>NW_007738473.1:14185-14410 GCF_000696425.1 Galeopterus variegatus | reverse complement strand
AAAAATAACGTCTTGGTGAAGACTAAATTATTGAAGGCCTCCACTTATTTTCACACATGAACATTTGAATGTAATATATGGTACATAAGGAAATCTTATCACATACCTTAAACGACTGGGAAATATATGAAAGACATGTTGAAATCAAGTACAATAAACTCATCAATTAGAATTATTGGATGCATACTGTAAATCTACTACACACCATATGTTTAAGGTGCAAAA
>NW_007738473.1:10747-12141 GCF_000696425.1 Galeopterus variegatus | reverse complement strand
GTGCAAATACAAAACTGCTAAGAGAAACTGAAGAAGCACAACTCACTAAGCAAACTACATCGATTTATTAAAATTGGGTAATGATTTTTCCTTAGTTAATTTTTGAAATTTATGTTTTTCATAATTGAATAATGAATCAAATTGGAGGTTCTTATTGTTGTTTCTAAGACAAGAAGATAAATATGTTTAACCTTCCCTTATGATTATTGTTTTAAAATAATGAAATTCTAAATTAGAAAGAAGGGATGATCTTCCAACTGCCTTGTTTGGAGCTCATTGCAAACCATGTGTCAAGATTCTCTAGGGTGTGATTCCTCAAGGTCATGCAGTTACATTTAAAATACACAACAGTTTACCTAAATTTAGTTTCCAAATCTGCATCTCTGTTTAGAAGCTCTGCATGATTCTTAGGTTTCTTCTTTTTTTTTTTCTTTTCCTTTTTTTTTTTTTACACAGAGAAAAAATGTAATTTATTGGATTCATTTGTGGCATATTCTTTGAATGAAACTCCTTTTGCCTAATTATAAACTAGAACATTTTTTGTGAAAAGTTATTTTTTTGAGAAATAATGTTCAAAAATTTTATTTTTTAACACAAAGAAGGCTTCAGCAAATAAGTCTATGAATAATGTCTGGCTTCTGGTGAGTTCTTAATCTGAGTATTATATACTAATTCTGATGAGGAAAACTCTGAAATCAGAGATTGAACATTTTTGACACAGATACTCCTACGTGAGTACAGCTGCAGTTCAGTGGTATATAATTAACTTGAGAATAAGAATACAAGGTATCGAACTCTTTTTCCTACATTGTTAAGAAACAATGTGCATTTGTTTTAGAACCTCATTTATTTAATTTAATTATGTTTACTCACATTGGTGAATATGAAAATAATATTCATGATTTGTTGCCAATTTTGAAAAATCTCAAGGGAAGATTAAAAAAACATAAAATTTTATATAAATATGCCAGACATTGTATAATAATTTTGATTTTAAAGCCATGTATGTGGAAGCAAATCAAAACAGCATAACTGTGAAATCTGGAAGAATCCACAAAGATTTCTGGAAAAGCATTGCCTGGAATTTTACATTAAAAGGTAGTGAAATTCTCCCATTCACAGCAACATGGATGAGACTAGAGAAACTTATGTTGAGTGAAATAAGCAAAACACAGAGGGATCAATACCACATGTGCTCACTCAGAAGTGGGAGCTAAGAGAGAAAGAAGGAAGGAAAGAAAGACCACAGTGGTGTGTTGAACTTGCAGAACGGGAGAACATATCTTGGGATACTAAGTGGTGTGGGGGTAAAGGCAGAGGGAGAGGGAGGTTAGGGATAATTGGGTGGGGGATACGGGGTAATGGGCATGCTATCAGTATGGATCTGGCCTTCA
>NW_007738473.1:9370-10587 GCF_000696425.1 Galeopterus variegatus | reverse complement strand
TGTGATGGAAATCCAGACAGAAGTATTTAGATTTAAGGTGTTTTGTTAGAAGGTCATCTTGAAAAATGTGTAGAGATGTGAACATGATACTAAAATAAAATGTTAAGAATGTCAGTCTTGTAGGGGGAGAAGGCAGGCTAACTGAAGATACGGGGTTATCTAGCTGAGAAGATGGGTGTTGGGGCAGGAATAAAATGGAAGCAACGTTTGAAAATCGCTTTTATTTTGCTTACCAGCCTCTCACAGCTCAACCTGAGGTTAAAGGCGAATCAGAGGGAGACAGAAAAAGACAAGGCAAAATAAAAAAGGAGAAAGTAAAGTTTTTTTTTGTTGATGGTTTCACAGCCTTGTGGAAATTTGTTTCTAAGACAGAAGAAAAAGTTAGAAGGGAAATTGGAAAAGAAACTATATTTACCATGCTTCTACAAACGTTTTCATTCTTTGTTCTCTGTTTGCACCACTTCCTATATACTATGGGATATTCCTAGAAAAGCTAACACTTTAAAATAGTCATATTGAACTAAGGATGGAATCTCAGGTACAGTCTTAATGAGAAATCTTACCACTACAGTTTCCTAATCTCTGTCTTAAAATATGAAATAGGGGCATAGAAACTCACTGCTAATATCCCCAGTGGTAAGCTATGTAGAGTCATCTCTGTTGCATCTAACTGTATTTTTAAGTGAAATTCACATATTAGATCATAGTTATTTAATCTTTAATAGGGTGAGAAATATTATTAGCATTTAGTATGCACATATTTTTATACAATTTGCAAAATAACTTTATGTGATAGCCACATGTCTTGTGTTGTTGATGAGGAGAAGAGTCACTGAAGAGTAAAGGGAATATTCCATGTTCAAGTACTAAGTGGCCAAACAGAGGTTCAAATGAGGCAGAAAAAGGCCAAAAAATAAAACTTGAGTACATATTTTGTACATCACTCAGTGGTGTTTCTCCTCCAGCTGCCTCCATTCCCTCATTCCTACTTTCCATGTTATATCCGACTGCTCAGGATGAACTCTCTGATTTTCTCTGACAGGAACCATGATGATGACTGAGGGAAACGAGAGTGCTGGAGCCACTTTTGTCCTCTTGGGCTTCTCAGAGTTCCCAAATCTCCAGGCACCCATCTTCCTGATGTTCATGACCATCGACACCATCACTGTTGTGGGGAACCTGGGCATGATTGTGGTCATAAATATTATTCCCAAACT
>NW_007738473.1:7278-8759 GCF_000696425.1 Galeopterus variegatus | reverse complement strand
CACACACACACACACACACACACACACACATACATACAGATGCACACACAAACTTTTTTTTTTTAAAGGTGCTTTATATATTGCATTGGTAGTTCTTAACTTTCTCTTCAAATAATGGCTTAAAATTCTTTCAGAAAATTAGGTAACTTATATACATCCATAATTATTAAATCCCACTGTGCCTTCAAAGTCATCTGTGGGTAAAGCAAAAATGAATGGAAAATCTTTTGTATTTCTCTCAGAATGTACTAGGCTAAATATTGATCCTTTAAAGATGTCCATATTCGAATCCTTGGAACCTGTGAATATGTCACCTCTACATGTACTCTTCCCTTCCTGTCTCTCTCTTTCTCTCTCTGTAATCATGAAATGTGACAACTATTTACCTGAATAATTGTGAATAATAATCCTCTATGATGCTTTCTCCAGGAGAGAAAAGACAGAATACTATCAACACTTTACAAATTGCCCTTAAGTTATTTTGTAGTCTCTGCCTGCCCCTCCCCACTAGCAACAAAATCCATGCTGCAACCCATAAGTATAGGTTATGAAATAATACGTATAGGTTATGAAAGAATAAATTTTAATTTTGCCTGTATTTGAATTTTGTGTAAAGTAAATCTGATTGCATACATTTCAGTATGCCATAGATGTATTGAATCTCCTCCAGACTGTAATCTTTCAACTCCCTCTCCTGATTAATTATGTGCATAGATTTTCTAATTATTAATAAGGCACAGTTTTTCAAATTGTCCCTTTTTATACTGAGCTTTTAGTAGCCTATTTAAATAATATGTCTCTCCTTCAAAATAATATAGTCCCATAGTTTATGCAGTTTATTTTCCCAAATTCTGTACACTCTTCTGTCTTTTATATTCTATTCTATTTTCTTTTATTTTGCATTCTAGATTTTACTTTGACTTTTACATCAATTTTTACATTCATTTCTATGATTAATTGGGAATTTATTTTGGTATGTTATGAGAATGAACTGATTTTGTATTTTAAGTTATGAATGTGTACTTGTCTCAACAATATTTATTCAAATGTCGGTCCACTATATAGTGCTGTAGAGTGTTATCTTTTTCTGTAAAGTGTTCATATATGCATGGCTAAATGTCTAGACTCTATATGGTTCTATTTGCTTTATAATTAGAAGCACCTATTACTTGTGACCTTTAATATCTAGTAGGGCAAACACAAAGTTGTTATTTTTCTTGCAATGCGATTGAGATATTTTAGGGCCTTCGCCTTTGCAAAAAAATTTAGCATTATCCAAATTTGTATTTAGTTTAGAATTACATTCTATAGATCCATTAGGAAAGAAATGGCAAGTTTGTATCACCAAGTTCTCTAAATTATAAGCTTACTATATCTTTCTGTTTATTTATATTTACTTCAATTTTTATCATAAAAGTTTCATCATATTTTATTTCTGTAAAATTCTTGCATATATTTTTATTAAATATTTTATTAAATAT
>NW_007738473.1:5112-7195 GCF_000696425.1 Galeopterus variegatus | reverse complement strand
TATATATATATATATATATATATATATATGTATATATATTTACTAGAAATACCCAGGAATCTGGTTGGAAGTCCTTTTTCCCCAGAAGTAGGAGTGTGCTCAGTTCACGCATATGCCACCCTGAAGGTGCCAGGAAATTACTTCCAGAAATAATCCTGAAACAATGATAGATTGTACAGTGTGCATAAATATCCCAACTTCCTCACCTCTTTTTGGGATAAGCTTGAGTTAAGTTCTACCCAGTTTTCCCTATGTCTCCAGTGAGATTAACATCCAATTTTCCACAAAAACAAACTATTCATTCTTGCTGATTTTTCCACTTAGCTATTTGTACTTCCTAAGGACCTCTTCCCAATAAACTACTTGCATCCGATGCATTAGCCTATAAGATATACTGTTATATTAAAAAAGCAAAATGCTTAATAGTATAAATAGTATGCTATTACCTTATATTTAAGATGAGGGACAGAGATGGCTGGTTAATTAGAGCATGGTGCAAGTAATACTGAAAACCAGGGTTCAATCCCTGTGCCAGTCAGTAATCAAGAAAAAAAAAAAAAAGGTGGGCAAGGGAGGGGCAGGAATACATGAGATGTGTGGAATACACAGCACCCACATTTGTCCTTTTTTTCTCTTTATTGCCTGTGTAATAAAGGAATTTACTCATTTTTAAAAAAATCCTTGTGTTGGTGTCTGCTGTTGAGGAAATCAACGTAGGACAGGCTGGAAACATCTTTAGAACATATATGAGACATGTAGGTAATAATTAGTATATAAAGATCTCATGCTCACCATAAAGTACAAAAAATACTCAGCAATATTAGAAAACAATCTAATGCATAAACTTAAAAGAGATGTTAAATTGATAAAATCATGAGTTGGCAAAAATGTGAATTTAAAATTTTTCTACGAATGTTGAGTATGAGTGTGAAGTTAATAAAATACTTTGAAAAACTTTTTGGAAGTATAAGCTCATAATTCCATTCCTTGGTATGTACTGAATGGAAAAATGTATTTGCCTCAAATATACAGACAAGAATGTTCCCAACAACACTATTCTTAATTGCCTCAATCAAAATAACGCATATGTCCATTGAAAAACACATATTTTTACTCTACTCAATTGAATATTTTGGAGAAATGACAAAAATTTAACTACTAATATTCACAACAATAGCACAGAACTTCATAGCAATAATGTTTGTTAATTTTTTAATTAATGTTTAGATAGGAAGTTATTTTCTTAACATAAAAATGAAGGAAAACATCACAAATTGAATTCAAAGTTGATTCATAAGGAACACATTTAACACACAAAGATTAAAATCCTTAATGCCTAAAGAACTCTTCAAAATGAAGTAGAAAAATCTAAACACAAATTTGGCAAACGACATGAGTAGACAAACCACACACACCAATGAAACACACGTGGCTAATAAACACATTGTAAGATGTTCTTGTGGGACGCAGGGGTCAGCCCTCGACTCCTCCCTCAGGATCCTGGGGATGATCCATTGTTTGCCTGGTTGCAGGTGGAAGGGGCAGCTATTGGCACAGTCACAATGTTAAGCAAGAAAAGGGAAATACCGAAGTGTGAAATCAAACCAATTTTTTTAATATGAAGTTTAGCAACAGGCAAAATTAGCGTATAATAATGATTACAGTCAGAATAGATGTTACTTTTGAGAAATACTTACTTGGAGGGGTCATAGGGTATACTTCTTGGTAATATTGTTAATAATTGATATTTTATTTTGTTAATCTATACAAGTTTGTACCCTTTAATTCATTGAATTAAACACAATTCAGCATTTCATTCAGGTTATACTTCAATTGAAATAATTAAACATTTGAAAAAATGTAGATATTTTGACAAAACTTACAAAATCTACATTTTTTTCAACGTGTTACAGTTTAGTTCTCTGGACAGATCTTGAGCCATAGTTTGTTGTGAAGAGTATTTTGGGGGGATATATCCCAGAGGGTAGAAAATAAAAGACACAGAGTTGAAGACAGCTGTGATGCGGGTATGATTCAGACTGTGAAAAATGCAGGAAATCCACTTGGGTCATACCTTTATAGC